>NC_081315.1:865000-1165000 GCF_026419965.1 Kogia breviceps
CAACATAGTCCCCAACTGGAAATAATTCAAATTTCTATCAATACTTTGGTAAGACAAATAACACTGTAGTCTAAAATGGAGTTATATATAATATTGAAAATAACAAAATTTACCTACATGCAAAAAAATACAGATGAACCCCAGAAATTTTGAGAGAAACCGGAAAGACACAGGGATTTTATAAACTTTGATTTTTAAATCGATGGTCCAAAAGTAAACAAAAGAAAATTACGTTGTTTAAAAACACATAGATGGCTAGAAAAACTATAAAGGAAAGCAGTGGACTACTTACTATAATGTAATTAAGACAGGTCCTTCTGGGAAGGCAGACTGATTGTGTTTGGAATAGGATATGTGATTGTGTTTCTTACATGGGGGTTGATGTTACAATTATTCATTAAAACAGATGCTTTTTCAAGTGTATGTTATATATCATAGAAAAAGATTGTAAATGCATGCGTATTGAAGCTACTGAAAGCAATTCGTTATAACTAGAGTAACAGAGACAGGAAGTTGGGTAACAATGGTGTTTAAAAGACTTTTAGTTTTAGATAATGGAGGTCCCAGTATGCCATGGTTTTAATTTGAATTTACCTTGAATAAGCTACAACGTAACTAGCAATTGATGTTTCACCAGTGTTTTGATGTACATTATTTGCAATGATGTTGATAACAGGGTTAAGGATTAATACTATGTGCATTATATAGAGGAAGAAACAAACAATATGAATAGATTTTCTCAAGACAACAAAATTAATGTGGCAGCTTTAAGTGTTTTGTCTCTGACTTCAAATCTAATGTTCTTTCAATGAAACATCTTGCATTTAGTAGGTGCTCAATTAATGTATTGTGAACTGATACTTTACTAACAGCAAGAAAATAATTCAAGAGAGCAATCAGATTACATAATCTTCTATAGAATATTTACTCCTTGTTTTCCCCTCCAATGTATACGTATTTTTTAAAAAAAAACCATCTTTATTGGAGTATAATTGCTTTACAATGGTGTGTTAGTTACTGCTTTATAACAAAATGAATCAGCTATATGTATACTTATATCAACATATCCTATCCCTCTTGTGTCTCCCTCCCACCCTCCCTATCCCACCCCACTAGGTAGTCACAAAGCACGAAGCTGATCTCCCTGTGCTATGCAGCTGCTTCCCACTAGCTATCTATTTTACATTTGGTAGTGTACATATGTCCATACCAGTCTCTCACTTTGTCCCAACTTACCCTTCCCCCTCCCCATGTCCTCAAGTCCATTCTCTACATCTACATCTTTATTCCTGTCCTGCCCCTGGGTTCATCAGTACCATTTTTTTTTTATTCCATATATATGTGTTAGCATATGGTATTTGTTTTTCTCTTTCTGACTTACTTCACTCTGTATGACAAACTCTAGGTCCATCCATCTCACTACAAATAACTCAGTTTCGTTTCTTTTTATGGCTGAGTAATATTCCATTGTATATATGCACCACATCTTCTTTATCCATTCATCTGTTGATGGACACTTAGGTTGCTTTCATGTCCTGGCTATTGTAAATAAGGCTGCAGGGAACATTGTGGTACATGACTCTTTTTGAATTATGGTTTTCTCAGGGTATATGCCCAGTAGTGGGCTTGCTGGGTCATATGGTAGTTCTATTTTCAGTTTTTTAAGGAACCTCCATACTGTTTTCCATAGTGACTGTATCAATTTACATTCCCACCAACAGTGCAAGAGGGTTCCCATTTCTCCACACCCTCTCCAGCATTTATTGTTTGTAGATTTTTTGATGATGGCCATTCTGACTGGTGTGAAGTGTTACCTCATTGTAGTTTTGATTTGCATTTATCTAATGATTAGTGATGTTGAGCATCCTTTCATGTGTTTGTTGGCAATCTGTATATCTTCTTGGGAGAAATGTCCATTTAGGTCTTCTGCCCATTTGTGGATTGGGTTGTTTGTTTTTTTGATATTGAGCTGCCTGAGCTTCTTTTAATTTTGGAGATGAATCCTCTGTCAGTTGCTTCATTTGCAAATATTTTCTTCCATTCTGATGGTTGTCTTTTTGTCTTGTTTATGTTCTCCTTTGCTGTGCAAAAGCTTTTAAGTTTTATTAGGTCCCATTTGTTTATTTTTGTTTTATTTCCATTTCTCTAGGAGGTGGTCAAAAGGATTTTGCTGTGTTTATGTCATAGAGTGTTCTGCCTATGTTTTCCTCTAAGAGTTTTATAGTGTCTGGCCTTACATTGAGGTCTTTAATCCGTTTTGATTTTATTGTTGTGTATGGTGTTAGGGAGTATTCTAATTTCATTTTTTTATGTGTAGCTGTCCAGTGTTCCCAGCACCATTTACTGAAGAGGCTGTCTTTTCTCCATTGTATATTCTTGCCTCCTTTATCAAAAATAAGGTGACCATAGGTCGTGGGGTTATCTCTGAGCTTTCTATCCTGTTCCATTGATTTATATTTCTGTTTTTGTGCCAGTACCATATTGTCTTGATTACTGTAGCTTTGTAGTATAGTCTGAAGTCCAGGAGCCTGATTCCTCCAGCTCCATTTTTCTTTCTCAAGATTGCTTTGGCTATTTGGGGTCTTTTGTGTTTCCATACAAATTGTGAAATTTTTTCTTCTAGCTCTGTGAAAATTGCCATTGGTAGCTTGATAGGGATTGCATTGAATATGTAGTTTGCTCTGGGTAGTATTGTCATTTTCACAATGTTGATTCTTCCAATTGTATATGTACTTTTCTGGGATAATTATGATTTCTAATGTTTTTCTTAATCAAAGGTATATATAGTTAAATTTCCAAAAAAGTCTCTGTTCTTGTGACCAAAATGGAAAAGAATGTCCTGACATGTCTCTGGGAACCTGGATGACATGTGGTTTTATGTATCACCACAATTATCAAGTTGTGAATAAAATGTCTTTATTACATTTGTATGATTATTTATAGGGTTTAGTTTCTGAAATTGTCTGCAAACTAATCAGAACACATTTTGCAACCTTGGCCAATGCAAGAGGCTGACATTCAACCATTCAACTCAACCATTAAGTAGACTCAAGCATTCTTCTTTCATATTTAATCAGATTTACAATAGAGTCATTTTTTACTCATCAATTATTGACTATAGCTTGGTAGGATCACGACACATCATGATACTAAAGTTTTTCTTCTTAGAGATAGCTGTAAGTTTGAAAACACAGTATTACTATGCACATCAATTCAAATGCACTTGTTTGTGAGAACGTCTCCATGGATATCAAACATGCTTTGATAGACAGTTTAAGTTACCTTCATGCCAATGCACAAAGATTTCTCCTAGGGCTCCAACCTGATTGCTAGCTGTATATTTTACAACTTTGGATTGATCAGCTTGCTCCAAAACATGGTTGCTCAAATTAGTTTTGTCCAGCAACTGAATAGCGAATTAATTATCATTTTATTTATTGAACATCTTTCATAAATATCTCACTTTCCCAAGTGGTTTATATATAACAGAGAGAGAGAGAGAGAGAGAGAGAGAGAGAGAGCAAGTGAGAGATAGGAGAATTTCTTATTTCAGGAAATAGTTCAGTTTTTAATTATGAAAATTAATACTGAATCTTTAAACTGAGTTCAATATTTTAACAAAATATTATGAACTGGTACAAGAAGCAAGTATGCTACCTTGTGATATTTTTCCCTATTTTCCTGTAGAACCATGGTAACATTCTAGATTAAATAAAGAAGCAAATCATCTATCATTGGCATTCTGTAAATAATCTTGGTAATGACTGAAGAAATATGAGTCAAATTCAATGTGCTTTCTTGCCAAAAATGCAGTTAACTATGAAGCAGGGCTTAGAACACTTAAAGAAGTGTTCTTATCAGCCTTCAAAGGCAAGAGTCCCATGCAATTATACCGGGTGACAGGCTCCCGCTGAGTCAACAAGCCCGCGCAGGAGAACAAACTCCGGTTATTCATTTAGAGCTGTGTTTACGTTAAATCAGCAACGAATGGATTTTTGGTTAAACTTCCTGTTTGGAGAAGAGCCAATGCCAATGTCATTTGTGGCAAACATAATCAAGCTGTGATGTTTAGAGTAGGCGTGTTCAAGAAAAGGTGCAATACAAGTACCAAAGCAACAGCTCTTCACGGCGTTAAAAATAGCCAGAGAGGGGTCATGGTGCCCTTGTTTTGTTCATGTAAGATTAAAACTTTTCTTCAGTTCTGAGTAGCAAGTGATAGATTTTTGCTTGACTATTTTTCATTAAAACTCAGGAGCTAAACAACAAGGACCTACAATATAGCACCGGGGACTAGACTCAATATCTTGTAATAACCTATAATGGAAAAGAATCTGAAAAAGGATATATATATGTATATTTGTGTATATATATATGTATATATATATGTGTGTGTAACTGAATCACTGTGCTGTACACTTGAAACTAATATAACATTGTAAATTAACTATACTTCAGTTTTAAAAATTGGTATATTTAAAAAAACCTCAGGAGGGCTTCCCTGGTGGCGCAGTGGTTGAGAATCCGCCTGCCGATGCAGGAGACACGGGTTCGTGCCCTGGTCCGGGAAGATCCCACATGCCGCGGAGCAACTAAGCCCGTGAGCCATGGCCGCTGCGCCTGCGCGTCCGGAGCCTGTGCCCCGCAACGGGAGAGGCCACAACAGTGAGAGGCCCGCCTACCGCAAAAAAAAAAAAAAAAAAAAAAAAAAAAAAAACCTCAGGAGCTGTACTTGGGCAGATGAATGGTTTCTACATCACATTAGTTATAATGTAAATATGTAAAATCTAAAAAGAAAAGAGAGAAAAAGACCTTAGAGGAAAGAGGTGTTTCAGATATGTGAGAATTAATTGCAGATGTCCATTTCAGAGATTTTTTTTTTTTGCTTTCTTAATTAATTGTGCTGCTTCTTTTCTGGATGTAAAGCATCACAATTACAGAGCATGTTAGATAGACCCCCATTCTCCATCCCCCAACAGCCACAATTGAGAAAAAGACTTACTTGTGCTAAAGCAGATAAATTGTTTCCTTTACATTAATTTTCCAGTGTGATTTTACTTCCCTTTTGTAGTTAAGTGTAGTTTTTGCACTTAGTAATTTAAACATTATAAATAATCCCTTAAAATAAATAGTTTTATTTTATTAAAAACAGAAAATTCAATCTCAGTTTATTATTAGAGTATGGACTTAAGCTAACCCATTATGTTAAGGAGTAAGAATATACTGTTCTCTTTATTCCTTTTTAAATTTAAAAAGTGTTAACACACAGCTCCTGCAATTAGATAGGGACAAGCCCAGCTGCGTCTTCTTTTTACTCACCATATATATATTTCTGTGACCTTACACCACTCCGGTTCCTACAGAACTGGTCACCTTCAGACTAAAAGTGCATTGTTCTTTGGCTACTTCATCTGCAGTAATTTAAAAGATATTTTTTAGTCACTGTCTTTCACCCACCCCATGGAGGTCAGATCTCTTAGCTGAAGCACAGAGCTGAAGCATCACTACAGATAGTTCAGGTAGTTACATTGAAAAATACAGGTAGTTTAAGCAAAAGCTCATGAATTATTCTGAAAAGCATCTTAATTCTCTGACTTATTTGGCCTTGGAGACATGACCCAGGGGCTATCATTAAACTCTGTAGAAGAAGTGACTATTTTCTTTCAGGACAGGCATAAATAATTTAGTGGCAAAAAACCTACAAAAATTGTTTCTTTTCTGGCAGACATTGCAATATGTCCCCAAAGTGTGAAAGTGTAAAGAGCCCAGATGATTCTATTTAGAATCGATCATAAATTTCAGTGCCAAGGAAAATAAATAAGTAAAAAGAACGGCTCTAAGATAGAAACATGTTTATCAAGAATGGTCCAAAATTGTGAATAGTCAAACAAAATAGTAAAGAGACCAGCTATGAAATAAACAATGTTTTAATCGCTAACATAACTCAATAATCAAAATCTTGCTTTTTGTTTTGTAAAGAAATTTTCCAATATAATTAAATTTTTGAGTATTAAATGTGGATAGCAATAGGGGTTAAACAACCGTAATATTACATTTTTCTTATTTCCTAATTCAAGATGTTCTACCACATACATTATCTCAATGACTAATTCTGGCCTTTGACATTCTCTGTGCCATTAATTTAAAACTTACCATAAAATGTCTTCTATGGTGCGTTATCTTTGTGTTTTGTCATTGGCTTGTAAATGTTTTGAGATTAGAAACTTATACTTAATTGTATGCCATTTAATATCTAATAGAACATTTCACATCTCTCAGTGATGGGCAAAGCGTGACTTGTAGGCCAAATTGGGCCCACTGCTGTTTTTGTGAAGTTTTATTGGAACAAAACCACAGCCTTTGTTTGTAAAAACTGGCCAACTTGCAGGTCAGAGTAGTAATGACTCCTGTTATGTAAAATCTGACATTGTGCAAGAGGAGAAGAGAAATCAAAATAACAGAATTTTACCATTTTTTGATTTCTCTCAGAAATACCAGTAAAGAACTATTTTAACTATTAAAAGGGATTTTGTGAGGATTTCAACCTTCTGAAAGACCTCAGGGGTATTATTTGGGGATCATTTCTCCACGGTCAAAATAACTGTTTTATTCATGTAAGACAAATGACCTGTGTTGTTAATAAAAGTCTTTTGTAGAGTAATGAAGAGCAAAGGAAGTGTGAGAATGCCACTCTGCAAGCTGGAAGGCGTGCCGAGTACCACAATGTGAAGTGATGGGAAAGGATGTGAGTACATCTCAGGAAGTGACCCTGCCTGTTTGGCTTGTGGGCTGGACATCAAATCTTTTTTCGTAAAGTAGTAGGATCTTGAGGTCAGGGTACTATAAACTTAAAAAGAATGAGTATTACTGTGATCCTCTAAATCAACAGGAAAAAAAATAGCCCTCATAATTAATGAGCTGTCTACGTTATTTTTAACCAAGGAAAGATTAGAACAACCCGGAGTCATAAATCTATGGCATGGATACATCCAAATTTGATTTACTTTCCCAATGAAGCTCAGGAAATAAAAGAAAACAGAGTTAGGCATAACATTAAAAATATTCACCCAACAACTTTGCTCCTCTGTTTTCTTATTTATTTTTTAACTTTACATGTTGACATTAAAGGCATAGGAAAGATCTTATGTCACACAAGCATACAGAGTCATACATTGTAGTAAGCAAGGGTAAAGTGGGGTTTGTTTATGTTTTTTCCTGTTCTTTAGGATTTTTCCTGTATTTCAGTGAGATTCTTGAAAAATTTCCAGCAGTGATATTAACATGAAAGTGTGGCTAAAAAAATAGAGTGATAAGTTTAGTGAACTTCTCCTGTCCAGTGACATGAAGAAGTACAGTCTGAATTTTTATTCTAATCTCTGACAGAAACAGGCACACTTCATGACCTCCCAGGCTTGAAATAGCATGAGCCTAAATTTAGTCCCTGTGTCAGACAGCAGATCGAACTAAACACGCAGAGGAAATAACGGAGAGTCCACAAGCATTGCCCAGGGGTGGAGAGGGCGCTTAGCTTAAGGGAGAGAAGGGACACAGAAAATGGTTTGGGGGGTATTTTTCCTCTGTCCAAAGAGGAGTGATGTGCCTGGTTTTCCTGTTTTTATGAAGATACCAGTAAACTGTAGAATATTTGGGACATCTATTTTGCAGGAGTCTTGATTTTTTTTAGACAGCATTGCACAGATTTAATGCATTTTGTTAATTTTGATTGTGCAGAAATGTTCTCTATACTCTAGTTTCCCACACTTGAATGGGGAGTGCCTGGCTATTTATGTGCAGAAATGTTCTCTATACTCTAGTTTCCCACACTTGAATGGGGAGTGCCTGGCTATTTATGTTATATTTTCCCACCCTTAAAACTTCAGAGCTAAAATAAAAACATTTAGGCTCTAGGGGTAAACTGAGGAATATCAATCCATTTATGCTTAGAAATAATTTGCCTTGTTTGCTCCTGTGAAAACCAGAGGGAATTCCTGCATTTCCTGAGAAGGTAGAGCTGTTTGTTTCTAGCACCTGATCCACTGTGATCATTGTATATTTTCTTTATGCCTTGAACTTCTAAATATCTTGTCTCTCTATAGAAACTCATGGAATGTTACCCAATAGTTCACTTGAGACCAAATCTCTTCTCTCTTGCTCCGAGTGAACCCCCAGTGTGTGTGATCAGCGCCACCCCGAATATTCCAGTCATTCCTCACCCACTCTCGGCTCAGAGATTCTGAGCTGACATTTTAACAGTATTAAGTCTTCCAATCCATGAGCATGGCATACCTTTCCAGCTACTTGTGTCATCTTCAGTTTCCTTTCTCAGTGTTTTACAGTGTTTAGAGTACTGTTCTTCTGACTCCTTGATTACATTTTTTCCTAGGTATTTTATACACCAATTCGCTCTGGTGGAGGTGGGGTTCCAATCAATACCATATCTCCATCTTTCCTACCCATTTCCATTAGTACAGCATTCTCCTGCCCTTGGTGGAGGCATCACAACAGCATATACAACTGGACTTTCTCATTCAAAATATCTAATCAATGTACATATTTGCTACTGGCTATGGAAAAACAATGCATACATAACTGCAGAAAATTTTAAAATATCATACACATTAAAAATAACTTAAACACTTTTCTAATTTTAAATATTGGCATGTTTTCTTCTAGTCTGCTCTTTGTGCATATTTCATCTAACAGATGTGACTTACCACAGTAAATTTTCACATAACCAATATTTATAAAAGAAGCAAGAGATACAACATTAAACTTCTATTCCAACAATTCTGTTCTACAAGCAAGGCCTCTACTTTGGGGACTTTACTCCTTTCTCCATCTTATACACCTTAATACAACCTATTTGTATAAGAGCCAATACCTTGGCCACCAAAGACCACTTTATACATTCCAGATGGGTGATGGTTTCCCCTCACCCATCTGGAAAGTATAATATATATATAATGAATATATACATTATATATATAATATTATATTATATATATAATATATATTCATATATAATGAATATATACAATTAAATGATATTAATAATACATAGGCCAAGATACCATTAGAAAGTTAGAATCAAGCATTTTCTTTGAAGAAAATATTAAATTAATTCAGCTATTCAGCTGAAATATAAACCATGGATGGGAAACTCTTCACAAGAACATTTTTGTCACATTCCAGTTACATTCATGAGTTCTCTCAAGAATGGGAAGGAGCTCAGGAGTTCAGAATGATGGACCAGGAGGTGTTTGCAATTATTCAGGAGAGTTTCAGGACTAAGTTCTTTCTATTGAGTTTGGAATACGTGAGGAGAAATATTGCAAGGGTAGAATTGATGGACCTTGTTCAGCACTTTTGTGGAGTAATGGGTCTTAGATGATAGATTGAGTCCTGTTTTAAACCATGTCAAATGCCTCTGGAGAGTGACCGGTGCACTAAGTGGTCATTGAATTTGGTGATTCTAAATCATTAGTGTCTGATGTAGGAGAAGATGCAGTATAGTGAGGGATGAGGAGGAAAATATTGAGAAGAGGGGCTTCCCTGGTGGCACAGTGGTTGAGAATCCGCCTGCCAATGCAGGGGACAAGGGTTCGAGCCCTGGTCCGGGAAGATCTCACATGCCAAGGAGCAACTAAGCCCGTGCGTCACAACTGCTGAGCCGACAGTCTGCAACTACTGAAGCCCGTGTGCCTAGAGCCCGTGCTCTGCAACAAGAGAAGCCACCGCGATGAGAAGCCCGCACACTGCAACGAAGAGTAGCCCCTGCTCTCCGCAACTGGAGAAAGCCCATGCACAACAATGAAGATCCAACAGACAAAAATAAAATAAATGAATTTCTTAAAAAATTGAGAAGAAACTAGATAAAATGTGTGAGACTGTTCTTTACAAATAATTGAATATGAAAAGATGAAGATAGGTCATATTTGAAGGAAGTAAAGATGGAAGGAAGATTTCTTGGGAGGATGGGGTACTTGATTCCTGGTTTTCCACATTTCTTACTATACGTATGGTCATGCGTTCCTAATGGTATTCAAAGGTGATATTGTTATAAGACAATGACTGTAATTTCAAAACATGTGGAAAGAGCCAATGTTTACTTTCTATTTCATTTTTATCCTTCAAATGTCTCTATATTTTACCACTTTAGTAGACTTTCAGTAAGGGGGGGAAACCCTACCTTGTTACCCAGAGGTATGTGACCATCCAGGTCTGTCATTTTGTTATAGGGGATGAGGGGCAACTACAATAAGAATCACATATGCGTGGCTATGCTGTCTATCACGCTGTTCAATTAAAATATCCCGGAACTTGATCTTTTAATATCAAGAGGAAATGCTTATAAAAATGAAGAAGACTCATTTATCCTCACTTGTTTTGGGCAATGTTCAGATAGGTTAATTCTTAAGTGGAAAAGCCTTAAAGGAGTAAAGCCAGCATATGGATTTCTGGATCAATCTGGGGAAGAGAGAAATCATTCTACACCTTATTTCTGAATATACGGTAAACCAGCAGTCTATTTTTCATTTACAAAGTTTTAAAGTTCAATTTTTCTTTAAACATGTAGGTTCTTGATAAAGTGTTATGTACATAGAGGTAGAATTCATTTGAGATATAAGTCCAGAATGATTCTCAAATTGTAAAACTAAGTATATGTCAATATAATTGATGAAAATTTAAAAAGAGACTTATTGGCCCTAACAAACTCTAATATTTCATGTAAAGCATTACCAACATTTTTCTTTTTTTCCTTTTTTTTCTAGTCTTCACTTATTTTATATGCTTATAAAGGAAAAAAAATGCAAAAAGCAGGAATTCCACATTTTTCTGTTGTTAAAAGGTATGTTCTCACTTACCCTAGAGGCAATATTCATACTTTAGCTATCTCATATTTGAGTTATATCTTAACATAGCAAAAAACGTAGGACACCCTGAAAGAAGGGCAGTTTTTTATTTATGATATGCACTCTCTTTCTGCTATTTTTAATATGGAGTCAGAAACCTGTTCACATAATGAAATAAGTATTTGGTATATAGGATTTAAGAAGAAGTAATGTAATTTTCTTTTTAAATTCATTCAATTTTATATTTCTTAGGTATAGACACATAGGTTAAAATTAAAAACGTCCTAGGAAACAAAAGAGAACCTAAAACTTGTCACTGAAAGTAAAAAGATACCGATGATGAAAGCTTTCTTTTCCAAAACAGTTGATTTGATTATTTCCCATGAGGATATGGTTAATAAAAATGGGCAAAAGGACCAGTTTTCACCACAAATGTATCACTACACCCTGATGTTTTCGTTACCTAAAACAGCAAAGTGCTGATTCACTATTGCGTGGTGTACATGTGACCATTTCCTTAAAACACTTTCTGAAATGCTGGTAAAATGTAATTTTGTCCAGCCTGGTGTTTGGTTTGGATTTGTATTTTTCTTGACATGATTTACCATGGACTCACTTCTCCTGGCCCTCATCCTGTTTATATTTGCTCTCATTTCTAACTTGAATCCACATAGAATAGAAAGGCACAAGCAATGTAACTGCTAGAGTCTAGCCGTCAGAAACTGCTGTCCTAAGATTCAAAGGTACCCAAATAATATTTCACCAAACATGCTCAGGGATAATTTTGGTCAGAAGTAAAAATAACAAAAGAAATGGATTTACAGAAATAAAAATGATCCCAGATTAAAAATTGCACATTATAGTTTCAAATACGAAGGATGGGTCCCTTTGAGATTGGGTGGTTTCCACTCTAACCATAATTGTGCTAACAATTTTTTTAAAAATCAAAGATTACTGTTAAATATCTATCTATATCTACCTATCTACTTTTCAACATTGTAATTTCAATGGAGATAACATTTCAAAAATCAAAGAATCAGAAAAGCCAGTAACGTGTAGAAAAATCCAGAAAACAGAGAATGTTTTACATCTTTCCCCAAATATCAAGTGGTTCCCATCCCATTTATCAAGTACAGCCTGAACATTTGACAACCAGCATTAAATTCGGATCCTGTTACCTAAGCAGTAATAAAAGGACCCATTTCTCACCATATATTCCCCTTGAAGTTAACATGACATTCTTCTGAATGTGGCTATAGCGGTAGAATCTTCAGAATTACATAATTCGAGTGCACATATTATTTTTTAGAACAGGGGAAGTGTCTTTATAATAGACCATAAGTAAAGGAAACTGCAGACATGAGGAATTGAGGATGCCCTGGACCAAAGTCCAATCACATCCACAAAATCCCAATTTCCCAGGATGTTTTTGTGGAACACAACAAAAATATTCTATAGACTATATAGAAAAATAAATACCCTAAGTCACTAAGTCACTTTTTGAAAAAAGATCAAAGAGAGGGCACTTACTGTAATACAGAGCCCAACTCGCTAATACTCTTAAAAACAAAGAAACAAAAACACTACATATCTTCTGATGTAGGTCAAACACATAGATGAATATAACAGAATAGAGGGGTCAGGAACAGATCAGGATACAAATGGAAGCTTTCCAAATAATAAAACCCCAAATCTTTGGGAAAAAAAGAGAAAACTTTAATAAACGCTTAGAAACTTATGTCACTACATGGAGAAAAATTAATTTTATTCCTATCTTTCTTCCTATGCAAAGGTAACCTCCATGTGGTTAAAAGATATGTGATACATCCAGAACTCTAAGTCTAAGGAAATTTAATGAAAATGCATATAGGAAACTATCTTTGTTAGGTTGGGACAGAAAAAACATTATATCAAAATAAAAATATCATGAGAAATATTGACCTAACTGCTAAAAAGAACACCACAGCTAAAGTTTACACTTGGGCAATGAGAGGTCAAAAGGACAAGAATCCACACCTCCAGATGGAAACCAACCTCAGTGAGACCTCCTAAGTCTCTCGATAGTGAATAAAGGTTAAATTCTACTCATTGCAACTTTATTGAGGTATTATTGATACATAAAGAAATTAATGTTTTTATGTGTACAATTTGATAGTTTGGGGCATAAGCAAATATCCATGATACCATTACTGTTATCAAAATGATGTGTATGTATAACACCTCCCAAAGTTTCTTAGTATCTCTTTGTCTTGTGTGTGTGTGTGTGTGTGTGTGTGTGTGTGTGTGTCTGTGTCTGTGTATTTACAGCACTTAACATGTGATCTACCTTCGCAACAAATTTTAGGTTCACATTACTGTATTAACTCTATAGTACAGCAGATCACTGGGAATGATTTATCTGACATAACTGAAACTTTATACCCATCAAACAGAAACTCTCCATTTCTTCTACCCTCCAGCCCCTGGCAGCCACGACTGTATTCTCTGCTTCTATGACTCTGACTACTTTAGATGTGTCATAGAAGTAAAATCCTGCAGTATTTGTGCTTCTGGACTGGCTCGTTTCACGCAGCATAATGAACTCCAGGTGCATATCCACGTTGTCTTACGTGGAAGAGTTTCTTTCTTTTTTAAGGCTGAATCCAGTCATTCTTCCCTCCGTTTCACTCGATACTGTCAGGTCTTACTCTCTACCACCAGTTGAATCATCACCGTTGGCAACTCCATCTACACTTGATCAGTTTACCCAGAGGTCAGGATGCTCCCTGTTCCCCAACCTGATTTTATCCAGGGACCTTAACCGTCACAATTCTATTGTGAGCTATTCTACTCCAATGTCCTACCACCACCCAGAACTGTTAGCCTTCCAAAAGATTCACTTAAAAGTTACTATATTCTGACCTTGTATTCCCACCTCTCAGTTACATCTGCAATATCTAAGGTTTGACCTCATAGGGACCTTCCAGCCGTGCTCTTTCTGGTTTTTCTCTCTCTCTCTCTCCTGCATTTACATTCACTTCTCTATCTTTGGGCTCTGATTTCATTGTACAGTATTTTTCCCTTGATGCTATTCTCCAATCCATTTTTCTTTTACCTTACCATTGAACGGCCTAGGGCCATTCCAGTTTTGGATGAGTCAAATTTTCTGATGTATCTGCAACCATATTTTTTAGTGCTAACTTCATGGTCTCCGACTCACTTTCAACAGCAAGGTCCACTAAGACTCTTATTAAACCCACTCACTTCTCCATAGAGTTCCTGACAGAAACAGGTGTGAATTTCCCCTACTTCCCTCAGAACTTTTAAACCTCGTTGCATATACGTGCATTTATCCTTTCTTTCCCCAAGGCTACCATGGGATGTGAGTCCTTCTTTTTTCTAAGGCTAAATCTCTTAATTGCATTCTGGAGCTCATCCTTTCATGCCTACTCAGAACTATCATTAGTTATCGCTTCTCACATTTAACTGGAGACTTCTCTGACCCTACATATGTCTTCAGAGAAAGTTGGGTCCTACTAATAACTCCACAAATGCATCTTTTTACTGATTTCCCTGATATAGTAAATAAATTATTTTTAAATTTCAAAACATGCCATTGATTGACCCATGCAGAACATTTTAATTCTAAAAGCAGATGGTCTTTAAAGAAACTTCACGCATCAGTTTAAAATCTAGACCCATTTTTTTCTTTCTAATGTCTTCAGGAGTGTCTCACTCTCATTTCATGTCTAAGAAAAAATACATGTATATTAAAACTGAAAAAGTCTAAAGAGGATTCCAAACAAAACTGTGTTCATGAAGATTGCAATTAATACTATAATACCTTAAAGAATCTATTTTTCTCTCTGAACATTTTTCCAAGGCCAAAGGCCTATTTAGGAACGATCGCTTTCTGAAGTAGCCTTTAAATGGTATTGTAAGCAGCCCATGATAAAGTGACTAGAACGAACACATTTGAAAATAAATAGAAGACGAAACTCTGTGCGACATCTGTTGGGACAGTTTGCCACCTAAAATCGGTCACACTATCACTGTTTATGAGTCACATGCCTATTATACTCTTTATAACAGTCTGCTTCTTTTGTACCACTTGCTTTATTGTGGAGAAATGCCTGTTTCTTTGGAAAGTGCAGGTAGTTTTAGTTCTATTTTTTTAGACAAAAATGAGCAATGCTATTGAAATCGGTCGTTAGCCATGTGACTCGGTGCCGATGTCACATGAAAATAGCCCTCTGGCTGGCTTATCTTCTTCATGCTTTGAAAATACCTACTTAAGTTTAAATGAAATATTTTGTGAGGAAAGAGGAACGGTTTGTCCATCGATGAAACAAATATGAAGCTTTTTCGCTCAGAATCTGAATAAAACATGAGTGTGCTGAAAAGTAAACCTAAAACACTTAATAGCTTAGAAGCTTTTAGTGGATGAAGGCTTGATTTATAGATAACTTGAACAAAGATGTGAACAGGGGAGCACAGCTTTTAAGTTAAATATTTTAAATGCCTCCATTATTTTTACACTAATGGTAAAACTTCTGTTTTTTCCTTAGTTGAGGTGAGCAGGGAGACCTTGGGGGGAGGGCGGAAGGGAGGAGCAGGGCACCAGGTCCTGCTCTGAGAAGTCGCCTTTGTTCTCTGAACAGCCTTTGAGTCCTTAAGGATTTACAATGTGCATTTTCCACGCATATACCTCCAAGGGAGAACAAACGTGTGCTGCGTGGCTTCTTTGCTTTCCGACAGAAAGATATATCACCCACACGGGAGGGCAAGGAAATACTAGATGGTGAAAACCCAGGCTGTGGCTTTTACAAAGGATGTTTGATAGTGCAATGCAGGAATAAATCAGAAAGTGAAGTTTTCTTCTGTAATGGAGGCTCTTTGACATTCTAATTATCCCAGGAGTAATTTCTTCATGTTAAACGTAGGACAGTGGATCTGTTCCCCTGCAGCAGGAACTAGGACATTTCCAACAACTCGTAGACAACTGTAGCTATTTTAGCAGGGTACACATGTTTTTATGTCCACACAGTGCAATGAAATATTACATAGATACTTGCGATTGAGACAGTTTATGCGTTTGTGCTTTAGTGAATGAAATCATTCATCCTCTGGAAAAGTGTTCATTGAGATTCTGTAGATTCCAACCACGAATCCTCTGTATTTTTTAATCAGCACTGATATAAGGGGATTGCCTGTCAGGGAAGACTTTTCAATGTGGAGTCGTTGGGTAAAGGAGATTGGCTGCAGAAATTCATAGCGGTGGCAGATCCGAGGTGTCTGAAAAACACATGACAGAATTCAAAGAGGTACCATTGGGACCAAAAGCTGAACGTGTTATTATTGTATGAATGAGAAACATTAATAATAAGAATTATGTAATGATAAACACAGCATAGCACAGTAAGCCTAGATATTGTAGGGGAACTTCAGCCAGAGCATAATTCGTTGTAAGACATATTTAGAAGGCTGGGGCCTGAGAAGAACCTGACAGCATGTCCTAACGGGAGGGAGGGCAGGGATTTTATGGGATAGCAGCAAAAGGAGTTAGCTGAACCGCAGCTGCTTCGGGAAGATTTGCTCAAAAATAGTCTCTTAAAACGCTCTCACAGCTTGATAACCACTGGCTGACAATTTGATTTAGCAAGAAGGGAGGGGGGGAACCCATGGGGGAGATGGGATCCTATGAGAGCAACAGTAGAAAATTTCAGTTCTTCACGTTTTCTTACGTTGTCACCCATGCTGTCTGTCCAGAACAACGTCCATGCCTGTCTCCATTAACCCTGCCCTCTGTCCTCGACCTTAGACTCTGTTCTTTCTTTGCATCTTCCTCTCCCTGATCCATCCTCACCTCCTTCTGCATCCCGGACTCCCTCTAAAATAACTAACGTACCAGTCCAGCTAATTGGGTGCCATGTGGGTAGAGGCCTGAAAAGTGAGCAAACACATGAAAAACCCCTTGAACAAGGAGGCCCTTTCCTTTGTGAATGTGACACCTTTCTTAACTTTGGAAAAAGTGACAGAATTTTATTAATTTCGATCATTTACAATATGCAGTTCCTTCCGGTTCTAAAATACATAGGTCCTGGGGATGGAGCGTCCACGATGGTGACCGCAGTTAACAAGATGGGTTCTGTATTTGAAAGTAGCCGAGAGAGTAGATCTTCAAAGTTCTCGTCACAAGAAAAAAGCCTGTAACTCTGTATGGTGACGCATGGTAACTATGGTGGTGACCATTTTGCAACGTATACGAACATCCAATCATTATGCTGTGAACCGGAAATGAATATAACATTATGTGTCAATTATATCTTGATAAAAATAAACTAAAATATGTAGCCCTTTACATGGAAAAATGAATTCTACATTATTCAGTTTGTTTTCCTTGACATCTCAGAAGCTCTTAATAATTTAGGTATCATGATCTCCTTCCTTCATATAACTTAAAAGCATATAATTGCTTTTTAAAAAATTACAAATATAAACCTTAAAAACAATTTTTTATAAAAATTCGACTGAAGCATGTTATGTACTGGGTAGGGAAAAGGACAAGGTTCCCTCCATTCTTCTTACTTGTGGAAGGAGGAACTAAGTAAACGCGTACACTAGTGAGGTTATTTAGAATGGCAGTGATTGTACTCTTCCTACAGATGACAAGTGGCCCAGCTAAGATTGATTTACAATCTCTCTGACCCAAAGCCCCAGGTTTTAATTTTATCCCTCACCCCACCTCCCAAATAGTCAACATTCATCTTCCTGATATGTAACCAGGGTCCTTTCCATTTGTTTTCCTCAGTGGGATTTGATTGATTGGTTTGGTTGTTCCCAATAGAGAGGGATCCTACCCTAGCAGTGAAGTCTGCACTACAGCCCTACGGCTGCCAGAAGCCTAGCGATCTATTTTTACATGAATATGTTTATGGACTCCTAGAGACTTGTAAAAAAGAGATTGAACGTAGCACAGAACCTCTTTAATCACACATCCACAGCTTGGGTCCTGCTTTCTCCTTGCTCTGCCCTGTCCGCGACCATCTTGGGGGTCTACTTGTGGGAAGAAAGCAGTGTTTAGGAGCTTCAGTGTTTGTACCACCGTACCACGTGCAGCCAGGTTGCCTAAAATGCTTTATACTAGCTTCACCACGTTGACGCAGTCTCTGGAGACTCGAGTCGAGCATAAATATATTTTGAAGAGAAGGACTAAAAGATAAGGAGTCACATTATTTTGGAAAGTGTTATCATTTTAAGAAGAGAGCTTCATTTCTTAAAACGTACTTATGCTGTGGAGATCACTGATTTGTTTAGGAGGAAGATATTTGCTACTTTCTTCCTATGAAAAATGCATTTTCCAAATGATTTACAAAATGCAATTTTGAGCTGCTAAATATGAAACTCTGGATCAAGCGTGTTGTCATTACTGCTAAGATTCCTGTGGTTTTCATGGTTAGCCTTTGGAATCCACAGTTATGGAAACTCTGAAGTCCTAATTTTGGAAAATATGGGTGGGGTATTTTAGTCTAGTCGAGTGAAGCAAAATTCTTGTCTTTATCAAAGCTTAAGCCTCAGAATATGTCTTTGCCATTTTGAAAGAACCTGGAACACAGTGGAAGAAATAAATTACTTTAGCTTTTTATACTGTGTGTAAAGGAAGAAAGAGTTTACTAATTGGTATTTTAGCTACTTCCATATTTAAATTGGAAAATCAAATAGGAGCTACACTTCCTCCGTAGAGCAGTACATACAACCTTCTTCAAGGCAAAAAGGTTAAGAGGTTTCTCGGGTACAGCTCACATTTGAATCAGAGCCCAGTTTAAAGTCGGCAGCAAAGGCAATTGTCACATGCTACCCTTTAATGAGATGCACTGAGATTAGAGTTTGCACTGAGATTAATTGGGATTAGGGCTGGGCTATGTGGTGGATTGCAAAGATGACCCCCACTTAGCCAATACTTTATGCAGCCCCATTTAAATGTTACTTTGCCTTTCGTCTCATCACGAGATAAAGCTTGTTTCTTTACGCCTTGAACCTGGGCTTGGCCACAAGACTTGCTTCAGGCAACGGGACAGGAAAAAATATGTTGAAAGGTGATCTCACATTACACCGTTCCCCCTTGCTGCTCTTTGAAGCCAGACACCACGTGAAGAAACTCAAGAGAATATTGAGAAAATTGGAGAATAAGAAACTCAGTCGAGGAGGACCGAGGCATACCAGCGGACAGTCGACTCCTGCTGACCTGGCGACTTGACCACGCTCTGGCCCCACAGAAGGGAGGCATACACTGTGTCCCGATAACTAGACTCCTGTTTTCAAAGTAAGATGTTAGAGCTGTTTAATTTTCTTCACCTTACATGAGGTAAGAAGAAAATCGGAATTTGCATAAAGTGCAGACCACTGCACGTTGTCATGAGAAAAGTGCGCTAGCCTTATGCAAAAACACGCTACGTGATCAGGGTCAAGATGTGGCTTTCGAGGCCTGTTTGCTGTTGGTAGGGCCTCCCTTGTCACGTGACTATTCTTATTCTTTTTACAATAACGCATCGTACTTTCTTCAAACCTTATTTAATTCCCAGGAACACTGTGCCTTCTATTTGCATTCATATTCGTATTTGAATTACACGTTTCATGAAGCCAAGGGAGGCTCGGTGTGCAGACGCTCTATTATTCTGTGATCACAAAAGAAGTCAGGAGGCTGTTAATGTACTGATAAACGAACTGCCTCTACGCAAGTCTCTGTTTTTGAAAGTACAAAAATGGGTACCAAAACTCATTTGCCTCACACTCTATTACAGTGATATGTAGAAAATACGATGTTTAGATAAGTCAGTATGTAATAAAGAAGATGAAGGAGCAGTGTAATTCTTAAAGAAGTTTAAAAACCACAGAGGATAAAACTATATCATATTTCAAAATGCAGAGGTGTTTGTACACGTCTACAAAATCATGGATAGTGATACAAAATAGTGAGATAGTAATAAACTTTCCAGTAAGGGCTATGATGTTCTTTTTATGTATAATTTTATTTTTTTAATTACTGAGGATTAATAGTAAAGGAAGACAAAGTTTTTAGATCCAGAAAACATGATTATGACTCTACTTAACCTCTAAGGCTCTTAGTTTTTCTTTTCTTAAATATGGATTATACTACATTTTAATGTTAATATAAAAATGTTTACTTTTATGCAGTAATCTCAGCAAGAGACCTGTAATGTACTGGGAGCACTCAATCTAAGTTAATTCACTGTACTTCTTAAATATAAAAAAGCATCAATTTACTAGGGTTGAATAATGTCTTAAATATGATTAATAATGACAATATACTTTATACTTACAAAGAGTAATTGGTAATCAGTCAAATGTACGTCACAAGCAACACAGTGAAGAACTGAAGAAGAGTATTCAGAATCATTTAGATAAACAACCCTTATAATTTAGAAACAGGAGCTATTAGATTCCAGTTCTCCTGACGGGGGATGAGAGTTCATCATTCTATGCCTCAGGGTCACAACCTGTCCTAGTTCGTCTTCCGAGGTGCTTGAGACAGTTCAGCAGCTGACATCCAGCTGCAACCATAAAATTACCTGTTTCAGAGAGACCAAGAAAAACCATGACCCGTCATTGATTTTCTGCAGAATACTGAGCCTGCAGCAATCGCTACATGAACTTATGTATTTCTAGGAAAAATCCAGGCAGAAAGCAATTAATCAAGGCACTGTCCACCTGAATCAGAGTTACCATGTGATAACTCCTTTACGTTATGGAGGTAAGAGTAGGAGAATTACAGGTATGTAATGACGAGGAGGAGGGTACTGTAGATGATTTGAATACTTTGAATAGCACGCTTTGACTAATTACTTAGCAGTTAGCTATTTTGTCAAGGCTTCTTTACTAAGCAAATGAACAGAAATAAAGATTACAAGAGAAATATTGAATCTATTTACTACAATGAGTTCTTTAAATCATTTTGATAGTATATTATTCTAGACAATTTCATATAATTTAATTTTGGTCTTTCTTGTTATGTAAAAAATGTAATTCCTAAAAAGAATTCTATTAGAAAAAACTTTATTACAAATCTGGATTGTGTACCAGGATTAAAATTGACAGAAATGTGTTATGCTCTACAAGTTTGTTCTTATACTATCAAGATATTTTATTAAGCCAGACAGGAAACATTTTCAATGAGGCCAAATCATTTATTTCCACTCTATTTTAATTATTTAAGCATTTTAAGGCATGTGCTCTGTAGTGTGATATGGTAAGAAGTTCGCTTTATCTCGGTGGTTCTTCCTTATGACCCTTAGCCTGATCTACTTTTCCGACAAACCCAGATTGAGGGACATTCTACGAAATATCTAACCAGCACTTCTTAAATGTCATTCCACTAAAAACAAGGAAAGCCTGAGAAACCAGCACACACCACAGAAGACTAAGATATGACCCTAACTGCAATGTGATATCCTGGATTAGATCCTGGGATATAAAGAGGATATTAGTGGAAAAACTAGTGAAATCCAAATAAAGTGCACAGTTGGCTCATAATAATGTATCAACGTGAGCTTTTGATTGTGACAAAAGTGCCGGCTGTGGAAATGTAAGCTGATGATATCTTGGGAAAGCCAGGTGAGAGGGATACAGGAGCTCTGCCTACTATCTTTGAAAGCTTTCTATGAATCCAAAATTCCAAAATAAAAAGTTTACCAAAAAGTTCTACAGACTGTTATTTTGGATACACATATTTTTGCCTAAATGTGCATTTAGTTTCCTAATATGGAAATAAAACCCTTTGTTGCAATGCACGATGGAATGAGTATGGAGAATCCTAATTTTGCTCATGAGGCAAAGGAAGGGTCCCGTTTTCAGCTTGTGACCTTGGGGCCACCTGGAGTGTGTGTCAAAGGCAGCCAGTTGTACTCAAATGTCCGTTCCCCTTGCGTGTTATGTCTGCCTGGTCCGTAGCCGGGAACATGGCTTCTCAGAATGAGGGCCACACGGGTCAGGGTCCCTGACCTGTGGAATGGTCTGGATTGGGGGAGGGGCGTGGACTTGGTCCGCTCCATATAGACTTGTCCATATAGTCTTGGTCTATATGACTCCCAGCAAAGCATGTCCTCAAAAGTAAGGGTTCCCCTTCCTTAGCCGTTTCCTCCTTCCTCTTGGCTGCCATGTACACGTCACGTCTAGGGTTCAAGAAGCTATTGGACAGTGATGGGGAAGCCGCAGGTTAAAAATGGGCGGACAGAAGAAAAACAAGTGACCGGCATGTGCCAAAGGCCTTTGTTTCCCTGAGGCCGCCAAGAACGGCGGATTCCAGTTTTGTAAGAGGGTGAAATCAGTGCCCATCTTGTATAAGTGAGTAATTTGGATTTTCTGTTCCTCCCAGCTGTAATTAATCATTAATGATATGAACTTCACTTTATTTTCTTTAAGTATAATATTTTGGAAGACCTATTATTTACAAATCTTAGCACTTTTTAGAAACAAGAGACTGTGTGACTTCTAGACATGTTCTGAAAATATTTTAATCCTAAGCGTTCAAAACTCTTTTCTCATTTGGCTTTATCAAAATATCTTGCTAGTGTTTTATTCTAGTGTCATCTAGAAACATATTTTGATTTATATTCTAACCGTATTCTAATACCCTCTCGTACACAAACACACATACAACACAGACAGCATGTCCAAACCCCTCCCGTACTTTCTCATGCAGAAAATCAGAGTAACGTTTTCTTCAACTCTAAGTATAAATCGAGAGATTCCAAAGTTTGGCAAATTACCGTTGATCCTAGTTAATGTCCACTCATTGCTCTAGATGATGGTCTTTATATCAACATCCTGAGCAGCATTTATTTATCCTAGACATTATTTTGTATTAAAAACTGAGGCAGAATTTGGAAATAAATTTCAGAAGCGAATCTCTGCCTTTTCATTGTAGGCCTGAATGAAGTTAACAAAGTGGCGAATTCACTTACAATTGGCCCTTTTCCCCACATTCTTTGTTTCTGTTATGAATCGGGCATCCATGGAGCGCCCCCGGCCTCCCTGCGGAAGAGCTCTGCTGCCGTGCAGAGCACGTGTAAGGAGAGACACCCGCCGTCCTCCGCTCTCCACCGACAATGCATGCGTGCAGTGACCCCTCGGGGTGAACTCTGCGCTCCTTTCTCTCTGGGAAATACACCAGCACGTGAATGAGAACGGTACACGCTAGAGGACTAGCTTGTCGTCTACTCTATTTTTCTAAAAAGAAATCTTTTATCTATACCTAGATATTTTAATCATTGATGCCAGGAAACTTCTTGTGACATGACTGTGGCTTGTAACCCCTTAGGTGAAAATTGCTGATAGGTGGGTGGTTCATCAAGTTCCTCTCTATACGTGGACACCCAACTTCAAAAGCTGATTACTGAAAACATCTCTTTATCTCAGGAAGATGGTAAAACCACCGAATTAAATTCGACTAATGCATAGCACTGCACAGATACATGTACCGCATTCTTCAAGCTTGTTCGTCCTCCCTCCCTCCCTTCCTTCCTTCTTTCCTCCCTTCCTCCCTTCCTTCCTTCCTTCCTTCCTTCCTTCCTCCCTCCCTCCCTCCCTCCCTTCCTTCCTTCTTTCCTTCCTTCCTCCCTTCCTCCTTCTTCCTTCCATCCTTCCTTCCTTCCTTCCTTCCTTCCTTCCTTCCTTCCTTCCTTCCTCATTCTAAAAATAAATATTGAGAGACAACTATATGCAGGGCCGTAGGTGACAGAGAGACAAAGAGAGACAAAATTCACTGCCACTTTGGGATACAGAAAAGAAAAAAGTACACACAATAAATAAGTAAAGTGTGTATTAACTGAGAAAATGAATGCTAAGGATAAAAGGGAAAAAATGGGACCTGTCAACAGGGGTAATGGCACCTTCTTTCTTAATAGCTTTATGGTGAATGAAGGAATACGTTATATAAAGCATGATTTTATACAAATGCTTATAGTTATATCAGTATGAAGTGGAAATCTTTGAGTGACTTATAAATAAATGTATATATTTCCAAAGTGGACAAACTCAATCATTAAGATTTTTATCTTCTATAATTGTTAAAGTCATCAGAGGACCTTATAAAAATACTGTGTTTATATTTGTATTTAAATATTCGAATTTGAAGGAAGCAGTACAGTTAAGTGATAAGTGAAAGCAAGCCAATATATGTGAGCTAATGTTAATAGATCATTTTCTACTATTGATCTGCTTAACAGTTAACATTTGTTTGGGCATCTTTTTGATGATCTAATTATTAAACTGACGTTTAAACAGTAAACCTCTACTGGGACATACTTTCTTGTTGTCACCATTTTAAAACTAGCATAAAATTTTAAAGTTATAATTCTAAAGAGTTATGGGTTTTTCAGGGATTATTAAAATAACAGGACCAAAAATAATAACTTTACAAAATTCAGACTTTTTTTTAAGAGAGTTTAAGATTCACAACAAAATAGAGAAGATAATGAGATTTCCTACTTGCCCCTTGCTCTCAAGCATGCGTAGCTTTTGCCAGTATCAATATCCCTACTGGAAGGGACATTTGTTACAAATGTCAAACCTCCATTGACACATCATCGTCACCCATACAAAGTCCATACTTTACACTATAGTTCTCTCTGGGTGTTATATTTCTAACATCCTTATGGTATCATACGGAGTATTTTCACTGCCTTAAAACTCCTCTGTGCACTGCCTGTTCAACCCTCTTCCACGCAACACCTGGTAGCACTGATCCTTTTACTGTCTTCATAGTTTTGTCTTTCCAGAGTGTCATATAGTTGGAATTAAATGGTATGTAACTTTTTGAAACTAACTTCTTTCTCTTAGTCACATGCATTTAAGGTTCCTCCATGTCTTTCCATAACTTGATAGATCATTTTTTGTTGCTAAATAATACTCCATTTTATGGATATATCACAGTTTACTGAAATTTTCACCTATTGAAAGACGTCTTGGTTGCTTCCAAGTTTTGCCAATTATGAATAAAGAAGCTCTAAACATCCACACTCAGGTTTTAGGGTAGACGTACATTTTCAACTACTTTGGGGAATACCAAGGGGTAAGATTGCTGAATTGTAATAAGAGTATTCTTAGTTTTATCAGAAATCAACACATTATCTTCCTAAGTAGCTGTACCATTTTACATTCCCACAAGCATGAATGAGAGTCCCTGTTGCTTCAAATCCTCACCAGCATTTGGTGCTGTCAGTGTCCAGGTTGTGGCCATTCTGATAGGTGTATGGTAGCATCTCACTGCTGTTTTAATTTGCATTTCCCTAATGACACATGATACGAAGCCTCTTTTCATATGCTTATTTTCAAATAGTTAATCTTTTTTGGTGAGGTATCTATTAAGATTTTAATTTTAATGAAGTCCTGCTTATCCATTATTTTGTTCATGGATCATGTCTTTAGTGTCATATCTAAAAAGTCATTGCCATACCCAACTTATCTAGGTTTTCTCCTATGTTCTACAGGCATTCTATGTTTTTACATTTTACATTTAAGTCTGTGATCCATTTTGAGTCAATGTTTGTGAAGGGCATATGGCTTGCGTTTAGATTCTATTTTTTGCATGTGGATATCTACTTGTTCCAGCACCATTTCTTAAAAAGACTATCTTTGCTTTATTGTATACATTTTGCTCTTTTTTCAAAGATCAGTTGACTGTATGTATGTGGGTCTATTTCTGGGCTCTCTATTATATTCCATTGATCTATTTGACTTTCCTTTCACAAGTACCACACTGTATTGATGACTATGTTTTTACAGAAAGTTGTGAAGTGGGCTAATGTCAGTCATCCAACTTTATTTTTCTTCTTCAACATTTTGCTGCTGTTCTGAATCTTTTGCCTCTCCACATAAATTTCAGAATAAGTATGTTTATAGCAATAAAATAACTTTCGGGGACTTTGATGGTGTTGCTTTGAATATATTGAGCAAGTTGAGAAGAACTGACATCTTAATAATATTCTCTTCCTATCCATGAACATAAAATACCTATTCATTTATTTAGTTCTTTGATTCTGTTCATCAACGTGTGTAGTTTCCTCATATAGATCTTATACACACTTTGTTAGATTTATGCCTAAGTATTTCATTTTCTTGGATGCTAATATGAATGGTATTGTGTTTCTAATTTTAAATTCGACTTGTTCATTTCTGGAATATAGGAAAGTGATTGACTTTTGCTCATTGACTTTGTATCCTGTGACATTGCTATAATTACTTATTAGTCCCAGGAGTTTTCTGGTCTATTCTTTCAGATTTTCTACATGGATGATCACATTGTTGGCAAAGATACTTCCTTTCTTACCTCCCAATCTGTATAACCCTTTTTTTCCTTTTCTTGTCTCACTGCATTAGTGAGGACTTCCGAAAGGCGTGGTGAGAGAGGACATCTTTGCCTTGGTCCTGACCTTAATGGAAAGCTTTGAGTTTCTCTCCAATAATCATCATGGTGCTCATTCTTTTTTGTGTATTTATTTTTCTCTTTCTTTTTTTTTAACATCTTTATTGGAGTATAATTGCTTTACAATGGTGTGTTAGTTTCTGCTTTACAACAAAGTGAATCAGCTATATGTATACATATATCCCCATATCCCCTCCATGTCTCCCTCTCAACCTACTTATCCCACCCCTCTAGGTGGTCACAAACCACCTAGCTGATCTCCCTGTGCTATGCAACTGCCTCCCACCAGCTATCTATATTACATTTCGTAGTGTACATATGTCCATGTCACTCTCTCACTTCATCACAGCTTCCCCTTCCCCTTCCCCATAGCCACAAATCCATGCTCTAGTAGGTCTACGTTTTATTCCTGTCCTACCCCTAGTCTCTTCATGACATTTTTTTCCCTAGATTCCATATATATGTGTTAGCATACGGTATTTGTTTTTCTCCTTCTGACTTACTTCACTCTGTATGACAGACTCCAGATCCATCCACCTCACTATAAATAACTCAGTTTCATTTCTTTTTATGGCTGAGTAATATTCCACTGTATATATGTGCCACATCTTCTTTATCCATTCATCTGTTGATGGACACTTAGGTTGCTTCCATGTCCTGGCTATTGTAAATAGAGCTGCAATGAACATTTTGGTACATGACTCTTTTTGAATTATGGTTTTCTCAGGGCATATGCCCAGTAGTGGGATTGCTGGGTCGTATGGTAGTTCTATTTTTAGTTTTTTAAGGAACCTTCATACTGTTCCCCATAGTGGCTGTGTCAATTGACATTCCCACCAACAGTGCAGGAGGGTTCCCTTTTATCCACACCCTCTCCAGCATTTACTGTTTGTAGATTTTTTGATGATGGCCATTCTGACAGATGTGAGGTGATACTTCATTGTACTTTTGCATTTCTCTAATGATTAGTGATGTTGAGCATCCTTTCATGTGTTTGTTGGTAATCTGTATATTTTCTTTGGAGAAATGTCTAATTAGGTCTTCTGCCCGTTTGTGGATTGGGTTGTTTGTTTTTTTGATATGGAGCTACATGAGATGTTTGTAAATTTTGGAGATTAATCCTTTGTCAAATATTCATTTGCAAATATTTTCTCCCATTCTGAGGGCTGTCTTTTCATCTTGTTTATGGTTTCCTTTGCTGTGCAAAAGCTTTTAAGTTTCATTATTTATTTTTGTTTTTATTTCCATTTCTCTAGGACATGGTCAAAAAGGATCTTACTGTGATTTATGTCATAGAGTGTTCTGCCTATGTTTTCCGCTAAGAGTTTTATAGTGTCTAGCCTTATATTTAGGTCTCTAATCCATTCTGAGTTTATTTTTGTGTATGGTGTTAGGGAGTGTTCTAATTTCATTCTTTTACATGTGGCTGTCCAGTTTTCCCCGCACCACTTATTGAAGAGGCTGTCTTTCCTACATTGTATACTCTTGCTTCCTTTATCAAAAATAAGGTAACCATATGTGTGTAAGTTTATCTCTGGGTTTTCTATCTTGTTCCATTGACCTATATTTCTGTTTTTGTGCCAGTACCATACTGCCTTGACAACTGTAGCTTTGTAGTATAGTCTGAGGTCAGGGAGCCTGATTCCTCCAGCTCCGTTTTTGCCTCTCAAGATTGATTTGACTACTCGGGGTCTTTTGTGTTTCCATACAAATTGTGAAATTTTTTGTTCTAGTTCTGTGAAAAATGCCTTTGGTAGTTTGGTAGGGATTTCATTGAATCTGTAGAATGCTTTGGGTAGTATACTCATTTTCACAATGTTGATTCTTCTAATCCAAGAACATGGTATATCCTCCATCTGTTTGTATCATCTTTAATCTCTTTCTTCAGTGTCTTATACTTTTCTGCATACAGGTCTTTTGTCTCCTTAGGTATGTTTATTCCAGGTATTTTATTCTTATTGTTGCAATGGTAAATGGGAGTGTTTCCTTAATTTCTCTTTCAGATTTTTCATTATTAGTTTATAGGAATGCAAGAGATTTCTGTGCATTAATTTTGTATCCTGCTACTTTACCAAATTCATTGATTAGCTAGTAGATTTCTGGTAGCATCTTTAGGATTCTCTAAATAAAGTATCATGTCATCTGCAAACAGTGACAGCTTTACTTCTTCTTTTCTGATTTGGATTCCATTTATTTCTTTTTCTTCTCTGACTGCTGTGACTAAAACTTCCAAAACTATGTTGAATAATAGTGCTGCGAGTGGACAACCTTGTCTTTTTCCTGATCTTAGAAGAAATGGTTTCAGTTTTTCCCCATTGAAAATCATGTTGGCTGTGGGTTGGTCATATATGGCATTTATTATGTGGAGGTAGGTTCCCTTTGTGCCCACTTTCTGGAGAGTTTTTATCATGAATGGGTGTTGAATTTTGTGGAAAGCTTTCTCTGATCAATTGTAATGATCATATGGTTTTTCTCCTTTAATTTGTTAATATGGCTTATCACATTGACTGATTTGTGTATATTGAAGAATCCTTGCATTCCTAGTCTAAACACTTAAGCATGGTGTATGATCCTTTTAATGTGCTGTTGGATTCTGTTTGCTTGTATTTTGTTGAGGATTTTTACATCTGTGTTCATCAGTGATATTGGCCTGTAGTTTTCCTTCTTTGTGACAACTTTCTCTGGTTTGGGTATCAACGTGATGGTGGCCTCATAGGATGAGTCTGGTAGTGTTCCTCTCTCTGTTATATTTTGGAAGAGTTTGAGAAGGATAGGTGTTAGCTCTTCTCCAAATATTTGATAGAATTTGACTCTGAAGCCATCTGGTCCTGGGCTTTTGTTTGTTAGAAGATTTTTAATCACAGTCTCGATTTCAGTGCTTGTGATTGGTCTGCTCATATTTTCTATTTCTTCCTGGTTCAGTCTCAGAAGGTTGTGCTTTTCTAAGAATTTGTCCATTTCTTCCAGATTGTCCATTTTATTGGCATTTAGTTGCTTGTAGTAATCTCTTATGTTCCTTTGTATTTCTTCAGTGTCAGTTGTTAATTCTCCTTTTTCATTTCTAATTCTATTGATTTGAGTCCTCTCCCTTATTTTTTTGATGAGTCTGGCTAATGGTTTATCAATTTTCTTTATCTTCTCAAAGAAACAGCTTTCAGTTTTATTGATCTTTGCTATCATTTTCTTCATTTCTTTTTCATTTATTTCTGATCTGATCTTTATGATTTCTTTCCTTCTGCTAACTTTGGGGGTTTTTTGTTCTTCTTTCTCTAATTGCTTTAGGTGTAAGGTTAGGTTGTTTATTTGAGATGTTTCTTGTCTCTTGAGGTAGGATTGTATTGCTATAAACTTCCCTCTTAGAACTGCTTTTGCTGTATCCCATAGGTTTTGAGGAGTCATGTTTTCATTGTCATTTGCTTCTATGTATTTTTTGATTTCCTCTTTGATTTCTTCAATGATCTCTTGGTTATTAAGTAGTGTATTGTTTAGGGTCCATGTGTTTGTATTTTTTTTTTTTTTTTTTTTTTTTTTTTTTTTTGTGGTACGCGGGCCTCTCACTGTTGTGGCCTCTCCCATTGCGGAGCGCAGGCTCCGGACGCGCAGGCTCAGCGGCCATGGCTCACGGGCCCAGCCGCTCTGCGGCATGTGGGATCTTCCCGGACCGGGGCACGAACCCGTGTCCCCTGCATCGGCAGGCGGATTCTCAACCACTGCGCCACCAGGGAAGCCCAATGTGTTTGTATTTTTTAGTTTTTGTTTTCCTATAATTGATATCTAGTGTCAATAGCATTGTGCTTGGAAAAGATACTTGATACAATTTCAATTTTCTTAAATTTACCAGGGCTTGATTTGTGAACCAAGATACGATCTATCCTGGAGAATGTTCCATGAGCACTTGAGAAGAGAGTGCATTTTGTTGTTTTTGGATGGAATGTCCTATAAATATCAATTAAGTCCATCTTGTTTAATGTATCATTTAAAGTTTGTGTTTACTTATTTATTTTCATTTTGGATGACCTGTCCATTGGTGAAAGTGGGGTGTTAATGTCCCCTAGTATGATTGTGTTACTGTCGATTTCCCCTTTTATGGCTGTTAACTTTTGCCTTATGTATTGAGGTGCTCCTATGTTGGGTGCATAGGGATTTACAATTGTTTTTTCTTCTTCTTGGATTGATCCCTTGATCATTGTGTGTCCTTCCAAAGAAGGACATTTCTTTATCTCTTGTAATAGCCTTTGTTTTAAAGTCTATTTTGTCTGATATGAGAATTGCTACTCCAGCTTTCTTTTGATTTCCATTTGCATGATGTATCTTTTTCCATCCCCTCACTTTCAGTCTGTGTGTGTCCCTAGGTCTGAAGTGGGTCTCAGCACTTCAGCATATATACAGGTCTTGGTTTTGTATCCATTCAGCCAGTCTATGTCTTTTGGTGGGAGCATTTAATCCATTTACATTTCAGGTAATTATCGATATGCATGTTCCTATTACCATTTTCTTAATTGTTTTGGGTTTGTTATTGTAGGTCTTTTCCTTCTCTTGTGTTTCCTGCCTAGAGAAGTTCCTTTAGCATTTGCTGTAAAGTTGGTTTGCTGGTGCTGAATTCTCTTAGCTTTTGTTTGTCTGTAAAGGTTTTAATTTCTCTGTCGAATCTGAATGATACCCTTGCTGGGTAGAGTAATCTTGGTTGTAGGTTTTTCCCTTTCCTCACTTTAAATATGTCTTGCCACTCCCTTCTGGCTTGCAGAGTTTCTGCTGAAAGATCAGCTGTTAACCTTATGGGGATTCCCTTGTATGTTATTTGTTGCTTTTAATATATTTTGCTTGTATTTAATTTTTGATAGCTTAATTAGTATGTATCTTAGCATGTTTCTCCTTGGATTTATCCTGTATGGGATGCTATGATTCCTGGACTTGATTAACTATTTCCTTTCCCATATTAGGGAAGTTTTCAACTATAATCTCTTCAAATATTTTCTCAGTCCCTTTGTTTTTCTCTTTTTCTTCTGGGTCCCCTATAATTCAAATGTTGGTGCATTTATTGTTGTCCTAGAGGTCTCTAAGACTGTCCACATTTCTTTTCATTCTTTTTTCTTTATTCTGTTCTGCAGTAGTTATTTCCACTATTTTATCTTCCAGGCCACTTATCTGTTCTTCTGCCTCAGTTATTATGCTATTGATCCCTTCTAGAGAATTTTTAATTTAATTTATTGTGTTGTTCATCATTGTTTGTTTGCTCTTTAGTTCTTCTAGGTCCTCGTTAGTCGTTTCTTGTATTTTCTCCATTCTATTTCCAAGATTTTGGATCATCTTTACTATCATTACTCTGAATTCTTTTTCAGGTAGACTGCCTGTTTCCGATACATTTGTTTGGTCTGGTGGGTTTTTACCTTGCTCCTTCATCCGCTGTGTGTTTCTCTGTATTCTCATTTTGCTTAAAGTACTGTGTTGGGGGTCTCCTTTTCACAGGTTATGGGGTCGTAGTTCCAGTTGTTTTTGGCATCTGCTCCTAATGGCTAAGGGTGGTCCAGTGGGTTGTGTAGGCTTTCTGGTGGAGGGGACTGGTGCCTGTGTTCTGGTGGATGAGGCTGTATCTTGTCTTTCTGGTGGGCAGGACTGCATCCCGTGATGTGTTTTAGGGTGTCTGTGACCTTATTATGATTTTAGGCAGCCTCGCTGCTAAAGGGTGGGGTTTTGTTCCTGTCTTGCTAGTTGTTTGGCATAGGGTGTCCAGCACTGGAGTTTGCTGGTCGTTGAGTGGAGCCCTGTCTTAGCGTTGAGATGGAGATCTCTCGCCATTTGATATTACGTGGAGCTGGGAAGTCTCTGGTGGACCAATGTCCTGAACTCGGTTCTCCCACCTCAGAGCCACAGGCCTGACACCCGTCCTGAACACCAAGACCCTATCAGCCACACGGCCAGGTACGTGGAGAGTTTCTTGCCTTTTAGGAAGTCTGAGGTCTTCTGCCAGCATTCAATCGGTGTTCTGTACGAGTTGTTCCACGTGTAAATGTATTTGTGGGGAGGAAGGTGATCTCCACGTCTTACTCCCCTGCCATCTTGAAGGTCTCCCTCTAGGCAAAGCATTCTAAGCTCCAACTCATCCACTCCTACCCAGATACCGTTGACATCACGGGATTCCCACTATCTCATTGGTTGACATTTCCTCTCCCTGCTGGTGCATGGGAAGGAGGGAGAGCTGTGGTCCCTGGGGGTCAGGGAAGCGCTTTCTGTGGTGACTGCAAACTGGCTGCACCCGAAGTGCCCACCATGGTGCTCATTCTTAAACTTTTACGTGCAAAGAATGATTTCTATCAAAATTGATGATTCTTGCATTTGCAGAATCATATTCAGGTGCTTAACTCTATCTAAATGCAGTGATGTTTAAAAAATACTTTTACATTAAAAAATAATAATAGAGCACAAGAATTGACAGAAAGTTAAATTAGGGCCACGATCAGTAACTGCTGATACTAAACATGAACCTAAAACACAGAGTAGAGGTGCTACAAAATGTGAACTCAGACTATAAGTTCCATGAAGAAAAGAACTATTGCTGGGATTCACTGATATAAATCCTAGAATGTATATGGACTTTATAGCCTAAGATGAATTGCGTATTGTATGTGTGAATGAACAAATAAGTGTCCTGGGTGGTAGATAGCAATTTTGCTTTCATTTTCCTTCCTGGAGCAACTGTCCACAAAAAAAGAACTTCTTCCCAGAGAAGCTTAGTTGTATTGACTAAAGTAGTAAAGGGAAGAATCATTCCTAGAGGCCACAGCTAATTGTTTCTTAGGAAAATTAAGGAAAAAAAGGACAGGAGTGAGCAGTTATTAAAGTTCCATTATTTCACAAAAGTCAGTTCACCGGAATTAAAATTCTGAAGACTATATTATGGTTTTGATATTGTAAAAAGACATTCTCTGGCTGAGCCAAAGGGCCCTCGTAAGAAGAGAAAGGTTTTGTGAAAGAAGTAGTGTTGGGTGTACCTTGGTTGCCCCAGACCTGCAGGAGCAGCTCAGATTACTGCTACCATGCACCCTGGTATCACCTCTAATGAGGGAAGTTGCTACCAGCACCTAGAAGCAGTGTTATGTTCTTGTTATCTTAGGTTTCCATGTGAGAAATGCTTATTTCACATACACATGGGTAGAGAATTATTTGCATGTATCAACTGTCAAATTTACAAAATAATAAACTGTGTTAATTGAAGTTGAAAGTATTGGAACCAAATCATACTTGCCTTGTTTACAGTGGAAAATATAGTTTAACAAGGAGACATATATTACATTGTATAGGTAACAAAACTTAAAAATCAATATAATTGTAGTTAATATTAGTCAATCTTCAAGAATAGCCTTGATTTCTACTTTTATTTTTTTGGGGGTACAATTGTGTATCAGTTCAAATTTCTAAGGTTCCTAAGTCAGGATGGTCATCCCTTCTTGCTGGGCTTCAAGCTAAAACTATATAATAAAAGCAGCTATTGTACTATGTTACCTAAAGAATATTATAATAAGGATTTAAGTTATGCAGTACAGTTTAACATTATTACTGGAACTGAGAAAATGGGAGATCAAAATGGACCAATGGAATTATCAATAAAGTTTTATAGACTCTTTTTACTATCAGTCAAAAATTGAAGGAATTTCTACTTATTAACATCTTATGGCATTGATACCCTTTGACTTATATTTAAAGCCTGTTTTTAATTTCTCTCAACTAAATGTAGATTTCAAACTTGTGATTTTTCCATAAGTAAGCTTTCTACTGAAATGAATCATCCTGTTTCTTTAATTATAAAGATCTGATGGAATTTCACACGGTATCACAGTGGGACTTGCAAACATGCAAACATTAAGACTGTATATGTACTTTTCGACCCATTACCTAATTTGACACCATTAATCGAGCACTTCTGTGGTCACAGTCTGAGAATGATATCAGTACAATTGTCTGAAACACTCCACAGGAGGTGTTATAAGTCTAGGATGGCCATTCTCATCATTAATTTTCGTATTATTTATTTCACATGAAAAGAATACGAAAGGCTTTCAAAATGCATATTATACTTTCAAATGTGCTCACTTTTATTAAACAGCCCTGACAAATTCTATAGTTAAATCTTCATTAAGTAAATATCATTTTTCCCAGAAAATTGACATTGCCCTTAAACGTTGTCATATATTTAAAATATCTCTTTAAATGATAGATATTCACAGAAGTTGGAGGCTTCTAGTGGTTTGTAAATTTGGTTGACGATCCAAGTCAGAAGCAGTGGGAACAAAAACACACCAGAGAAAACGTAGAGCAGAAGCTGAAAACCTATCAGGAAACGAAACACCAATTACACGCAGGTCTCACAATTTAGGGTCACTAGGTAATAAAAATGGAGGGTCGAATTTTATCGAATGAAATGGAGGAATGCATTCAGCAAGTGACCTGACTGAATTCACAGACCATATTGATTTCAAAGTTTATTGTTTAAATATCTAGATGTAAATTAAAAATTACACTTTGAGATTTGTGTTTATTTCTTCTTGCTTTGTAAACAATGGTTTGAGTATCATTAGGTAAACGCAGTTGGGGTCTTTTCGAGAAAATTGCTGTTTGACAAGAAGTAACTTGGCAGTTTCATTACGTTCGAATGTGTTGTCCGTCCGTCCACCCAACCGCGCCTTCAAACGTGTTAGGGAATTGGCTTCCTGCGTTGCCTTAACCCTAGATAAAGTGACGTGGGTACAAGTAGGAAAGAAAATTTTGTTTCATGCAGACAATTTTGCTTAACATTTAATGCATCAGTAAATTTAATTTAAGATAGCCTTCCATGAAAAATATACTGAATGTCTTACGTGTTGGAGACATTTAGAAATTGCAGTGATTTATTTTGTGCTGACACCAGAAATTCAATGCATAAATTTATGAGATTGCAACATGTGCTGTGAATATAATGCTCCAACATTTCAGTGATTTCAGAGTATAGAAATACAGTCTTCACTAGCCTGAGAGCTCATGTTAGCCTAGCCATCCCTTTCCCAGCAAGGGATGTCAACCCTGGATACATGTCAGAAACTCACTTCGAATTTTAAGATACCTAATGTCCATTCCCAGGTTCCAAAACAGAGCAATTCCATGAAAATCTATGGCGGTAGCTCCTAAACATCACTTTTTGTTAAGGACCTCAGGTGCACCCGGATGGCAAACCATTCGCCTGAGAAACGGAGTGAAGTGACAGCTTTCTCTACCATCTTTCTTCACCCAGAGCAGTGATTTTCAACTGGGGACAATTGTGTCCCTCAGGGGACAGTTGGCACAGTCTGGAAACATTCTTGGTTGTTACACTTTGGGGGTATGGTTGGCATCCGGAAGGGAGAGGCCAATAATGTTGCTGAATATCCTACAAGGCACAGTCCCAAGTAGGAAGAATTGACTTGGACCAGAACATCAATAGGACCAAGGCTGAAAAAGCCTGAGAGAGAGTCACTAGTTTCTCATGACCTGGGAGACCGAAAACCAAATCTATGTGTCTATAATAATTTTTAAAATACCTGCTATTTATTTTCTCACTCTAAAAACTCTAAGAAACAATAAGAATAAGAGAATTTCCCCTTTACTTTCAACTTTAATTTGCTGCTTATTTTCCCTGCTGAAAGCAGCTCTTTTGTCCCTTCCCTGTTTATCCATTTCTGTCCGCCCCGAACCTTAAAAACCTAATCATAGGGATGAGCTCATTGAGCATTGTAACCTGACTCTTGACTTACACCCTCCCGAGTGCACACCACGCCTTGCCTAACCTGTTGACTCCTCTCCTAGACCAAAAGGAGGAAAAAAGAATTCAGTAGTTAAAGAACGAGTAGCTCTCCACCCCCGACTGCCCCCTTAGCAACCCTGCAGGCAGACCACGTGGGCAAGATGACATCTGAAGAAAGTCAGCCAGCCTGCACACAATGGACAAGGATGCAGAACCCAACCTCCTGCCTCGCCGATTCACTGAGCTTCTTCCCCCATTTCTCCCTTGGAACAGTGTCCTGGCAGCTTCAGAGCTGTCCTCTGGACCCAAGTCCACCTTCTGCCCAGCTTGGCAGCTTTTCTGATGAAAGCACCTTTCTTTTCTCTTGACGCTTGCCTCTCGAATTATTGGCTTTTGAGCAGCGAGCAGCCTAACCGGAGTTCAATAACAAGGAGAACAGCCAGTCTGAAAGTGGATGGTAAGAAAAAAGTTGCAGGCAACTCCGCCCTCCCTTCCTCCCTTCCTTCCCTCCTTTCTTCCTTTCTTCCTTCCTTCGTTGTTTTTGCATATTTAACCATTACTTATATGTTGCCAAAGCAATTGCATTGTTAAGTTAAATAATAACTACAATTAAAAAAAAAAAACCAATCAAACCAAGCAACCATGATGGAGAGAGCTGAATACAGACTGCACTATTGATTATCTGCCCATATATCCTTATTGTGATCTTGTATAGGTAGCCAAGAAAATAATACACTTTAAGAGGAAATCACATTTTAGCACTGCTATGAAAATAAATAAATAAATGAAAATAAATAAATCGCCATCTAATCATGAAAAAAATGTACTAATGTTTTTTATATAATAAGCTTGTCAAAAAATAGATAAATTATAATAGATAATTACCGTCATGAGGCAGTTTGAGGTAGGAGATGAGAGAAGCTGGTCAGACATGAAATAATTCAAACTTGAAAGTGAGGTCAGGGTTACACAATTTAGATGCTGTTTGCTTGGTGGGAAAGAATTGCCTTCAGTGAAGACAGTGTAAGGAAGAGAAAAAAAGATGAGAAAACAGCTTTGGTAAAGGGACAATTTTTACATTAAAAAATGAACATCAGGTCTTTACACAAAGGGCAAAACACTAATCAAAAGCTGTACAATTATTTGATGTTTTAGTAGATGAGTAGAATTCAAGCCAAATGGGTATATTTCCTCCATCATCAGAGATTTTATCACAGGGAGGAAAAGAGGCGGTTTAAATTATCTAGATATTTATTTTACCCCTATTATATTAAATTAGCATTCCTAAAGCCTCAATGGTCTTTTGCTTGTAGAGTGAGGTAAGTCAGAAAGAGAAAAACAAATACCGTATGCTAACACATATATATGGAATGTAAAAACAAAAATTGGTTCTGACAAACCAAGGGACAGGACAGGAATAAAGATGCAGACATAGAGAATGGACTTGACATGGGGCAGGGGAAGGGTAAGCTGGGATGAAGTGAGAGAGTGGCATGGACATATACACACTACCAAATGTACAATAGCTAGCTAGTGGGAAGCAGCCGCATAGCACAGGGAGATCAGCTCGGTGCTCTGTGACCACCTAGAGGGGTGGGATAGGGAGGGTGGGAGGGAGACGCAAGAGGGAGGGGATATGGGGATATATGTATACGTATAGCTGATTCACTTTGTTATACAGCAGAAACTAACACAACATTGTAAAGCAATTATACTCCAATAAAAATGTTAAAAAAATAGAGTAAGGCTTCCTAGAGGAAATCAGTCACCTCATGATCTTTATTAACTTTCATGTTTAAGATATAAGAAAGAAAGAAATAATTAATTAATCCAATATTTCTCTCAAATGTGGTTTTGTTTAAGGCCCTAACTTTTTAAACATGCCTTTAAAAGATAAAACAAGAAAGAAAAGAACAAAACTCTTCCAAGGAGTATGCTCAGGAACTACTGTAAAGTCTCAAAATGAAAGATGGAAGAGACCAAGTCCTTTTATTAATATTGTGTGATCTCAAAAAGTGTGTCAAAGTGCCTTCATTTCAAAAGTGAAGTATTCGTCATTTTTCATTAAACTTGATGGTGCCCACTTTGGAGTACCTAAGAAGTGATGTGCTAGGGCCTTACCTAATTCCTATTCCTGTTGCTGCAACTTTATGGGTTTTTTAAATGAAAGTTAAAATCCTGGAAATAGTTGAATTAACCCCTTAATTTTCATAACTTCAGTCAATTTTTTTTTTAAGTCTTATGTCCAGAATTGTGCGTACAGTTGACTTGCACTACAAAAATCACACCACAGTACCCCCTGCAACTCCCCTGATGGTTAAAAGAAACATAAAAATGTAGAAGACAGCAATTCTTAGAAACTTGGATCCTACCAATACACTGCATTTATCTTTTATAACACCCTCAGTCTCTTTATCCTAATTAAATCATATTGTCACTGCATTTTCCTTTTGAATTAAGCAACTGTTTTAGGGTAAGATATTCAATTTTTGCGGAAAGTTGCATTTAGAGAGAAATCACTAAAAACAGCCTAGTTCTTAAAGACACATAATTTGTTCAGGCAAAATATGCCCAAACACAAGACTTTAGGAGAATGACCCATATGCATACGTAGCAAATAATCATTGGACAGAGGTAGCAATTTCAAGAGAACTAGCTGTCAACCTTTGAAATAGTTATTCTGCTCAAATTCACTTATACATTCATCGACTCATGGTTAAAAATGAACAAAACTGGTATTTGTAGAATGCTCTGCCTTAAGGAAGACTCAGAACAATGTTGACATTGCCACAAAATTCAAGAAAGGTTGAAACTGAAGCGCCACCAAGTGTGACTAAGCTTCACATGCAAACATGCTTTGAACAGTGAGAGAGAGATCATAACTAATATTTTAGCCAAATATCATGGATTGGTCATTACTGGTGACTTTTTTACTTTAGTAACAATTTATACATTATTTCTTTCCATAAAATACTTGATCTTCACACTAATATGAGTTAGCTGGACTTCTACCTCAATCCTTTGGAAGCTATCTTCTTATTTTACTTTATTTGTAATAAGAAAATTCCATTTTTATGGAAGTATGTTCAAATCATCTACTTTTCAGTGCCCTGTGTGAAAAAAAAAAAAGGGTAGATGTAAAGTTTAAGTGTCTTTGAATGCCTATAGAAAATGACGGTGCATAGGCAAATGTGCTATTTACACCCTAGCACGCCTCTACAAGTGAGGGTTTGGTTCGTTTTTAACAACGACGATTCTCTTAGAAGTGGACATGGTATCGTCAGATGAGGATGACTGAGCTCCCACCAGAAGAGCGCATGTTTTGTTTTTCCAGTAGAGTGGATGAGTTTGCAGATCCACATCTACACTCTTTGTCTTGTTTCTTCTTATGGCCAGTGACACATGTGTAAGAGTTAACCATGAACTTGAGACATGAAAGATACAGCAATGGCAAAAAGCCAACCTAACCAGCCAACAAAGAGATGAAACCTGTGATCTGGCCCTTATTAGCACCATGCTCAAAGAAAGCGAGTTAATCATTCACAGACTAATTGGGCCCAGACTACATTTGTTAGCTTGTCTTTAAGTTTCTCCTAGCTTAGCCTCATGTATGGATAATCAATTAGTAAAAGCTATCCTATCACAACATATTTAAGTGCAATATTTTTTTACCAAATATTTGTAATTTTTGTTGTTCCCAAACTTGTATGTTGCAAATTTTCCATATGTTCATAGTCATAAACTTATTTTAAATATTTAAATATGAATATTTTCATTGCTGGGAAACTCATGGACACAAACAGTTTTTTAAAAAGCTTACTAATCATTTTATGAAAAAAAGTAGGGATAAGTGACCATTACTTGGGAAATCAACCAGACGACGCCCTCTGTGTTAGACTGTTTCCCACTGACAGTACCATATTTTCAGGACATGAGCTGTCCCAGAGCAAGCCTACTATATTACTAGGTAAACCATCTCATTATACATTGAAGAAAACTAATACAATTGAGCAGGGCAGAGACTTCATCTTTGGGGAGAAAATGACTTCATAAATTTATGTATGTATGCATTTATTTTTAGGAAAATATTTAGAAAATTCATGAGGTGGGAAATGAAGAGCCTAAAAGGAATAAAGTTCAAAATTTTTAACAAATGTACAGGAGTTCCTGGTATGAAGAGAAGATCTGGCCACTTGGCAAGAATACAGAGCAAGAGACGGAAAAATTTCCTGAGGACTTTTTAACAGCAGGACAGTATAATATTAAATTCTAAAGATGTTGTTTTCTGGTGTTATAATGTGAGCTCTAATACCATGGTCTCAAACTCTGGCAGACAGTTTTACAGAGATCCCTCATTGAAATATAATATATGTTTGTGGGCATATTCATGACAATGATGATGATAATGATGATATTTATATTGATATGTCATCATGGTGAAATTAAGGTTAAATAATAATCTACTATAATTAAGTGCTCACTAGATGTCAGGCAATGTATTGACTGCCTTAAACCATCAATCCTCACATAGCCCTTGAGATGGTAGAATTTTTCTATCTCTTTTACAAATGAAGAAACTGAGACATGAAAAAGGTTAAAATACATGTTTTTTTGTTTGTTTTATTTTTCCAAATATCATTTTTTTTAATTTGGAAGATTCACCATCTTGTGAGTCTTTAAATTTTTTAAAAATTAAAGTATTGTTGATTTACAGTGTTGCATTAGTTTCAGATGTATAGCAAAGTGATTCATTATACATACATATATATCTATCTTTTTCAGATTCTTTTCCCTTATAGGTTATTACAATATATTGAGTGGAGTTTCCTGTGCTGTACAGTAGGTCCTTGTTGCTTATCTATTTTATATACAGTAGTGTGTATATGTTAATCCCAAACTCCTAATTTTTTCCTCCCTGCCCTTTCCCCTTTGGTAACATAAGTTTGTTTTCTACAACTGTGACTCTTTCTGTTTCGTGTATAAGTTCATTTATATCATGTTTTAAAGTTTCACCACATAAGTGATATCATATGATATTTGTCTTTCTCTGACTTACTTCACTTAGTATGACAATCTCTAGGTCCATCCATGTTGCTGCAAATGGCATCATTTCATTCTTTTTTGTGGCTGAATAGTATTCCATTGTATAAATATACCACAAGTCTTGGAAAGACAAAGCTTTGGTGCCTCTACAGAAAACAAACGTTTACATCCCATTGATTTAGGTACTAAAAGGCAACTGAGGTTTAGCAAATGAAAGGCTCCAGCCAGGACATCGAGTCGCCAGCAAGCAGTGCAAAGATGCAGGACTTCTCAAAATCCTTTCACGGTTGCATGTTCAAAGGGCCATCTATTAACTGGCAGCTCTGATTTCTGTCACTTTACTTCTTGTCTTGGTTCCTGGGTCTCAAATTTACCCAGAGGTACGTCGATTCTGTAAATTGATAGCCACGTAATCCATTTTCTGCTTTGGTTATTTGACTAATACGGCTTTGGTAGGAATGAATGAAAAGCCACAGGGACTGCTGAAGAAAGTAATTGTGCAGAAGCAGAAGATGGGAGCTGACTTTGAATAGTGATTTGTCAAAGAAAAAATGATGTATGAAAAAGAAGCAAAACAACAAGAAGAAAAGATTGAAAAAATGAAAGGTGAAGATGTGAAAATTATGCTATTTAAAAGCAGGCAGAGATCCTGCAAGAGTCCCAGATAATGATCCCAGGTTGCCAGGGCAGGTTGGAAGCTGCATATACTATCTTCTGCAGTTATTAGAGAGTGAAAAAGACTTGGAAGAAGCTGAGGAATATAAGGAGGTACATTTAGTACTGGATTCAGTGAAGTTAGAAGCCTGAAGTTTTTCTATATAGGGTGTTTTTTTGCATTAAGTCCTGGGATCCATTCCACAATTCATTATTTTGGGGAACTCATAGATATTTCCAGGGCACCAGGGTTGATGCACCAGCTGGTACGGCACAGCTCGGGGGTGGCCCCCCTGGTGGCTCGTGGCCGGGGCCGCCATGGTTGGCTGCATTGCACTGGGACGTTTCAGTGTCATGCCCCTTGTGGGATATCTTCAATGTCACTGCTGAGCAGGCCATGGATTCCTTAGCATGTGGTAGAGAACTCACTTAACGGTGTCGCTAACTTATATATAGGTTACCTGCATGAGGTCAGAAACTGGACTCCTTCTAATCGCGGCATTTATCGGAGAAGAAATTGATTCAGTAGTGATAACGACCAGGGTTCTGGGCCTCCTTGAGCAATAGACATTGACTAGAGACCAGACAAGAAATTGAGGCGAGGCTTTATTGGGGCCCCTGCTGCAGCACGAGGGAAGGAGAAGGAAGGACAGGTTCCCTTGCTGGCTCGCTCCCTGAGGGGGGATGAGCTAGTTCCTAATAAGGCGTGAGGGCAGGGGTGTGTCCAGGGGCCAGGCCGGAGGGGCGGCTCAGGTGGTCTGCCCGCCCCTTAGGTGGTGCTGAGTGCGGGCGGCGTGGGCAGTGCCCTGCTTTTGCTCCCGGCTCTTCAGAAGCGGCAGTTGTTTTGTTGTTCTCTTTGTATCTTTTTGTCCATAATTTGCCCCAACTGCGCATGCATGCAGTTAATTTTAGTCCCTCACGGTTTCTTTGTATCTGTTGCCTGAGGAGACGTATGTCCAGGTACAAACATGGCAGCAAAGGGTCCCAGGCCCCAGCCTGTCTCAGTAGCGTTTATATTGAAAGTGAAAATAATGCAACAGTACAGATGAGCATGACCCCATGAGACTGACTGTTCATAATCACAATTCACATCTCCACATCTTCGGCTACAAGTGGCTACTTTTAGGTCTACCTGACTTCCTCTGAAGAACTCTGTGCCTTGTTTCATCGTTGCGTGTTGTGTGTTTTTGGTCTGAGTGAGACGGGAGGGGCAGGAAACATTTGGGGAGAGTCAGGAACTACCTTCAGTCATCCCACCCCAATGCTTGAACAGATGAATGTCCTTAAGTTGCTCAAAGCAAGCACAGCTGCCTGTGGGTAGCAACAACGAGAGGGCCTGGATGTGGCCTCCGGCGCGTGAAGCTGAGGACCCCTCAGTTTCCTTCCCGTGGTGAGCAAAGCGTCTGCCTCCAGGAAGAGCCCGCCCCACACCCGCAGCTCTCTGCCCTGTGTGGCTCAGCTCCTCGTCCACGAGTCCCGGGACGCGCTGCTTCTCCCGGGACAACTGTTTGATTGACAGCTATGGAAAATAGTGCCGTTCTGCCATAGGTTCGTCTGCAAACATTGTGTTCTATAACCTCAGACAATTCTGCAAAACGAAAACCTGTTGTTTCATTTACAGCTGTTTTTTTATGCAGAGATCTTATAACACCCCTTTCAAAATTTTCCTCCTCTGTCAAGGATAATTCTGAGACCATTTTATAGTAGCAAAACACTGCGGTTTTTTGTTTTGTTTTGTTTTTCCGTTTTGAACTGCATGTTTGTTCTCTGATGATACTTCCTGGCCTCAAAAGCCTAAAGAAAATCACAGGGAATAAAATAGAGCTCTCTTCCTTTGATGTCTATCCAAGAGCATGGAGAAACTATCACTTCTTTCACCGAAAATTCCTTTAATTTATTCCCTTGACAGCTAAGAGAGGGCAATTAAGGCGTTCAGCCTCTAAAATGGAATCAAACGGTGCAATAAAAAGCCACGAGAAGCATCTGAGAAATACTCTTTAAAGCTTCACCATGGTTACAAATGTAAGATTAAGTTTTTGTGTCAAAAAAATAGTACGATAAAGAACAGATAGAATTTTTTCATAATTCAGGCCAAAAAAATTTAGCCTGTAGTGTATTTTAAGTTTTCTTGATGATTCCTGATTATAGTTTTGATTCTATGTTATAAAATTAGGCGTACTATAATTTTGAACTTGCTTCAATATATAAATTCTCTCTCTTTTATAAGACAAAGCATTCTACATTTCCCCATTTAGAGTGTTTTAATTTAAATAATAGTTAAAATATGATAACAGCGCATGTCTGTGCAGGCGAAGGGAGGTGATACAACCTGTAACACAAGAGGTGCGGTGTGAATGCTAACCCCGCCCACCTGACATGCCACTCCGCCCCCTTTTGCTCTTGCAACTATTTGCTTACAGATAAAAGTAATATTCCCAGGGCTTCCCTTCCCTGGTGGCGCAGTGGTTGAGAGCCTGCCTGCCGATGCAGGGGACGCGGGTTCGCGCCCCGGTCCGGGAAGATCCCACATGCCCCGGAGCGGCAAAAAAAAAAAAAAGTAATATTCCCAGAATATTATGTATAGTACTCTGTTACTCTCTTGTTGATCTTCAGAGTATTTAAGTACATTTCCTTCAAAACACTATAGAGAAATTACATTAAATTTGCAAAATATAGAGAAATTTATTAATCTGTTCCATAGAATTATAAAATGTATGTTCCCTGGTAGCCTCCCCACTGTTGAAGTTTATTTTTATGCTTTATGTACCTCAGATTCTGAAATTTTTGAATAGGAAATCTATTCTGTTCATCAAAATTGTTATTAAAAAGAACAAATAAAAAAGGATGGATGTGAAATTTTGGCTAAGACATATTCCCCACAAACAGTGTTATATTTAATTAATTTTTTTTCTTAATACAGTGTAGATTTTACTGAACCAGGTGAATTTTAAGATTGGTATTAAATAATGTGTACACGTTTGTATATATTTTCTTGCCACCATGGCTGAATATTTTGGGGGCACTATAACACGCCAGCACCTAAATCAATGGCTCTCAAATGGTGATTCCTAAAACACCCCCACCTGAAACACACAGGCTCCCTGATATACTAATATATATTGTTGTAATTTAGCCCCCTGATAAACCCAAGCCAAGGTCCAGAGCTCCACTTGGGGCTCTACTCCAAGACAACGTGGTGAATGTAAAAGGTGTGTTTTTAGAAAACTCTCTTAAAACTCAGAAAATGAATAAAGCTTGTGAGTATGTATCCTTTCATCTTAAACCATTTAACAACTCTTTTTTAAAACCCTTTTTACTTAATACAATAACTACCCAAAGTGGAGTGGTAAAAATTGCCCTTATAGCAATGTCTACTGTGGGCCTTTTACATAGTCTACCAAAATTTTTATTTTGTTACACATGTATGTATATTTTCCACATTTTTGTTAATAATCACACCAAAATGTTTGTCTGAACTAAAGAAATTATTTTGATATTACATTTTGAAAGAATAGATCCTATAAAATATGCAAGATTATAAGGAAGAATACTCTAGCAATATAATGACATTTAAGGCGTAAGCATACTTACAATAATCTTGGTTGTTTTGGCCTTTGAAAAATCAAGAAATTTTAAAGTTTTTGTTGTTGTTTTGCCTGATGTTTATGAGTCGATGATGAATGGAGTAAATCTTTTATACAGATTTATCTTTGGAAAGATTTTTATAGAAAAATCTTTTAGGGCTTCCCCGGTGGCGCAGCGGTTGCGAGTCCGCCTGCCGATGCAGGGGAAACGGGTTTGCGCCCCGGTCCGGGAGGATCCCACGTGCCGCGGAGCGGCTGGGCCCGCGAGCCGTGGCCGCTGAGCCTGCGCGTCCGGAGCCTGCGCTCCGCAACGGGAGAGGCCACGACAGCGAGAGGCCCGCGTACCGCAAAAAAAAAAAAGAATCTTTTATATAATGTGCCTGCTTTAACTTGAATAAAGCACATGATATAGAGGTTGGATGGAATGAGCATGATCTATCATATTCTTCCTACTGATTTCAACTAAAAACCCAGGACAACAGAACGCAGAAAGCAGCTATCACAATACACTGAAAAGTAAGTTAGAACAAAACTACTTGTAGGAAAATCAAAACTCAACATATGAGAATGAAATTCTCAATAAAAACATTCAAAATTCTAACCAAAAATTTCAAAATCTACTTTCCAGAATGCTGGGTATTAACCAAGGCTTGAAAAAAAATCTAAGGATCATCTACTCCAGAAAAACTGCTGACCTTTAGGACAAACAGCAATGTTTATATCTTTTTAACTTGGTTTATTCCAGGGAGTTCCCTGGTGATCCAGCGGCTAAGACTACAGACTCCCAGTGAGGGGGCCCAGGTTTGATCCCTGGTCAGGGAACTAGATCCCTCATGCTGCAACTAAAGATCTCACATGCCGCAACTAAGAGTTCACATGCTGCAACTAAGAGTTCTCATGCCACAACTAAAGATCCTGTGTGCCACAACTAAAAGATCCCTTGTGCTGCAACTAAAGATCCCGCATGCCGCAACTAAGAGCCCACATGTCACAACTAAAGATCCTGTGTGCCACAACTAAAGATCCCACGTGCCACAACTAAGAGTTCACATGCCGCAACTAAAGAGCCCATGTGCTGCAACTAAAGACCCTGCACATGGTAACTAAGACCAGGTGCAGCCAAATTAATTAATTAATTTTTAAAAATACAATGAAATTTTTTTTTTTTAATTTGCCACATTTCCTCTCTTTCCCCAACCTCACAGTCATCTTGAAATACAGTAGTCCCATCCCCAAGGAGGCTGTTACCATCAACGGCCTGTGCCCCGCCAGAGGAGGGAGGAGAATGAGGCTGGAGCTCCTCAGAAGTCCCCGTCCTCCTTGCAGATCTCCAGAAAAGTCGCCCTTGCAAGGCTTTGTTACGGTTTGACCTGACTTGGAGCTTGCTGAACAGGGAAAGCCTTATTCCAAGGATTTGTCTAAAAACATCAGCTAATTGTGTAACATGGCACCTGCCTGAGGTTTAGATACAAGTTGGGGCAAGCAAGAGTCTGGCCCAAAATGCAGAAAAAGCCCTGGGGAGTGAGATTCCATAAAGAATTTTGAACGCTCTGATATAAACCTAGAAAACCAGAAACTCCCATGCATATGCAGGGCTGTGGGTTTGCCCAGAAAACGCCTAAGAGGATTCCAATCTCTCACCTCTGGGTGACCCTGAGGCCCTGCGCAAGGAGGAAGTTAAGTCAGAGTGGTAAACAACCTGAGTGCCGAGGCTCCTGCCGGCGGCGCGGGCACGCGCACACACACACACACACACACACACACACACACACGCCCTCAGCAAAGAGCGGAAGACGTACAATTTCGAAGCATTTTAGGAAATATCTGTACACAAATTCACCGACCAGAGTAAACCATGCAGAGATTTCTGTGTACGCTGATTCTTTATGTTGACCCTGTGGGTAATTATCTCTCAAATTGGAGTCATCCAATGGGAGAAAATGTATTATAAAATTTTATCTAACTTTAGTGGTGGTGATCAGTGAAACTACCTTGGTCCCTCAAGGCATTTAGATCAGTCGTAATTCACTGGTTTGGGCCGTTATGAGACAATTGTCTGAGACTTTGGCCTTACAGTTCCAGGTAGAGGCCATGCAGGCAACAATAATCCTGCTGTACCTGAAATAATGCCTCAGGCCAGGTAAAAGGTGCATACAGCTACTCCAGGAAACTGGCCTGATGGCTGGTTCAGTTGGCTGGTCCATGAACTCGGAGGTCATCTCGCTGCAGGTGGGCCGCATGCTGCCCTTTGGAGGCCTGTTGATAGTACGGGACATAATTAAATGCTGCACTGGAAAAAATGGAACCAACTCGGTCTCACACACAGTGAGTCAAATTATTTAGAGTGGGTGACTGGGGTATACTCATGGAAAATTCAGCAGAAGCCAAGAAGATATAGAAACCATGGATGAACATCATTTTGAGATGATTCATGGTGGGTCTCTCGTGTTTCTGTATATCTTACAAGGAGGCACACTGGTTGCCTTTGTTCCAGACTATCTTCTCAAGGATGTTTTTTTATAACAAATGGCCTTATAAGATAGAGCTAGTACTTCCCTCTGGAGCAAATGGAAGGTTTTTAGACTGTCCGTGTAACAAAGACAATGTGTCCATCTGAGACAATAGACCAGCAGGTTTCCTGTACACTGTAGAAGATTTGGACTCCTCAGCTAAGATGCAAACTCATTACTTCTGTGTCACCTGCCAGGTCTCTCTCCATCACTCCTCTGGGGAAACTGGAATCAACACAGTATTTTTCTCATGGAACTTGTGGGTCCATGAGTAATAAAATCCTTTGTATCTAACTCAGAAATCTCCTATATTCTGTCAGTATCCATGAAATATAACAAATAACTTCTCAGTTTGTAAATAAAGTCTGACTTTTACAAGTTCTTGGCAAACAGATGAAACCCAAGAAAATTAGTAAATTATTTTGAGAAATACTTAGCAAGTTTTCAAGAAAGACATGTATTCATAATAAATCCAAACCGAAGTGACCTCATGGAAACAAAAAAGGAAAGCAGAGCAGCTTTACATCTGTTAACAAGGAAATACCTGTGGAATAGGGTACATGCTGCCAAAAATATAGTATTTGGGTTCTTGTGACATCTAACCTGCCAATAATAAATAGTAAGCTACCTTTTCAACCAAAAATTTCAGATTGCATTTATCTCATCTAAACTTTAAAATAAAACATACTATTATTTTATGAAAATAAACTTTCATCTAAAATTACAAAATAAATATACAAAAATCACGAAATGGGGAACAAGTACAAAGGAGATAAGAAATCTTTACATAATATAAATATTCTAATTCTCTTTGACAAAAGCAGTTTACAAAGACCTTACTTTTTTAAAAAGACTTTAGAGCATTTTAGTTTATGGCAAAATTGAGAGGAAGTTGGAGAGTGCCTGTACACAGTAAACACATTTTTAAATCTACATTTTTACTCAGGTGATGTTGAAAAAATTATACATGTCTTTCTGTCTTCAAGGCCTTCTATTACATGGACATTCCCTGTCTTTCAGGTTTTCAAAAACACTAACAATAAGAAGGTAAAAGATCATCCCATAAAAATGACTTGGGAAGCATGACTGGATCCCATGTGTTGAACCATCCGTGACATAATTCACGGTGATTAGGGTAACCATGCGTGCTTCTCTTCCCCTTTCCTATTCTCAGGTTTGAGTGATTAGAGAATCTGAACTAAGCAAGGTAAAATGATACCATTTTCAATCTCCCCCACACACCAGGGTTTAAGAATTTTATTCAATGTACCAAATTTCCTGGGTGCTGTCCTGAATTGGATTGTTCATTTCTGCCAAATTCAACATTAGAAGACAAGAATCCTGAAATCACTTCTCCCACCAATTCCCCCCATCTCCTAAGCCTGCTCCCAAGACCTAAAGAGAAAATAGAGGAAATGAATATAATTTGGGGGGCTGGACAAAATGACAGTATTGATTGATTGATTTGTAAATGAAGATAGTGTACAGAAAGAAACTTATACAACAGTGTTTTTATAGTTTGAAATAGCAACAAATCTAAAATCTAAATATTCATTGGTGATAAAATGAAATAATATACTTCAGAATATTTTGCAGTGAAATATTATGGAGAAGTGAAAATGAATAAACCACAGTTATGTGTGTCTACAGATAAATCTCAAAAGTGTGATATTAGAAAAATAAAGGTTGCAGAAGGATACATACAGCATCACGATTTTTAAATGAAATTTAAGGCCAACAGGCACATGAAAAGATGCTCAACATCACTCATCATTAGAGGAATGCAAATCAAAACCACAATGAGGTATCACCTCATACCGGTCAGAATGGCCATCACCAAAAAATCTACAAACAATAAATGCTGGAGAGGGTGTGGAGAAAAGGGAACCCTCTTGCACTGTTGGTGGGAATGTAAATTGTTGCAGCCGCTATGGAGAACAGTATGGAGGTTCCTTAAAAAACTAAGGAATAGAACTACCATATGACCCAGCAATCCCACTCCTGGGCATATATGTACAGACAAAACTCTAATTTGGAAACATACATGCACCCTAGTGTTCACTGCAGCACTATTTACAATAGCCAAGACATGAAAACAACCTAAATATCCATTGACAGATGAATGGATAACGAAGATGTGGCACATATACACAGTGGAATATTACCCAGGCATAGAAAAAGAACAAAATGCCATTTGCAGAAACATGGATGGACCTAGAGACTGTCATACTGAGTGAAGTAAGTCAGACAGAGAAAGACAAATATCATATGATATCACTTATATGTGGAATCTAAAAAATGCTACAAATGAACTTATTTACAAATCAGAAACAGAGTCACGGTTTTAGAAAACAAACTTATGGTTACCAAGGGGGAAAGGAGGGTGGGATGTATTGGGAGGTTGGGACTGACATATACACACTAGTTTATATAAAATAGACAACTAATTAGAACCTACTGTAGAGCACAGGGAAGTCTATTCAGTGCTCTATAATGACCTATATGGGAATAGAATCTAAAAAAGAGTGGATATATGTATATGTATAACTGATTCACTTTGCTGTGCACTTGAAACTAATACAATATTGTAAATCAGCTATACTCCAATAAAAAATTAATTAAAAATAAAAAACCACAGAAATCAAAGTACATGCCAATGAAGAATAATACATATACAATGAAGTTGTGCTCCTGTAAATAGGGATAATGTAACCCAAATTCACAACAGTGGTTACAGGAAAGAAATACAATGCAGTTGGGTAGAGGTACACACAATGTTCTTGTTCCATCTGTAGTTCTCATTTCTTTGGTTAGGTTGGATATATTATTGTTTGTTATGTTACTCTTCATTTTTATATAATGAAATATTTTTTTAAAAAAAATAGAAAATACAACCACAATTAGATAAATTAAATGGCTAAACATGGCAAACATATATTGGGATGTGTCATGAAACTTCTGGATCTTGGCTAATGATGGAGATGGATAAATGATGTGATATTATCCTTGGTGTCATAATTGAATATTAGAATCTCCAAGCTCATCCAATATATTTCTATCTTAACATTCTTTGAAATAAAGTACCGCCTCCCTATTTTTCTGCTTTATTTAATTACCCACTGCATGGATTAATCTCAGCTTCATGTACAAAAATCGATAAAATAATATACAAAATCATATGTGGTTTTCATTCATGAAAAATAAGGTCACTAGCTTCTTGAAATCACAAGATTTCCTGGTCCTTACAGCACTAAGCTCCCACAACTTGAGGGTGAAGTCCTCCTCCTCATGGTTCCTGACCAGGCTGTAACACCAATAACCACATTCGCATTCTAGCCCAGAGGACAGAGAAGGAGAAATGGTTTAGGGACATTGTCCAGCACGTGCAAACAGTATTTCCATTTGTATCTCTGAGGAAACGTTTGTCACTTGACCACATAGACCTTCAAAGGAGCCTGGAAATTATGATTATTTTTATTGAAGTGTAGTTGATTTACAATACGGTGTTAGTTTCAGGTGGTCAACATAGTGATTCTGGTTTGTTTCTTTTTAAGATTATATTCCATCATAGGTTATTACAAGATACTGAGGAGAGTTCCCTGTGCTCTACGGTAGGGCCTTGTTGGTCACCTATCTGATATATAGTAGTGTGTATGTGTTAACCTCAAACTCCTAATTTATCCCTCTCCATGTTTCCCCTTTGGTAAGCATAAGTTTGTTTTCCATCTTTGTGAGTCTGTTTCTGTTTTGTATATAAGTTCATTTGTATTATTTTTTAGATTCCACATGTAAGTGATATCATATAGTATTAGCCTTTCTTTGTCTTAAACTGGGCATATTGACACATGTATCGAAGATTCAGATTTTAAAGGCAAGGTGAGAATAGGACAGAAAGCTGCGGTCTTAGACACATCCAACAAGCAGCATTCCTCACATCAAGATGTTCTGGTTACTTATTTCTGCATAATGAACTACTCCAAAGTTGACGAATCAAAGCAAGAATCCTTGATGTTCAAGATCGGTGGGTCAGGGATTTAGTAGGACTCCGCAGAGTGATTCCTCTGCTTCAGGGGTTGACTGGGGTCGCGTGGTGGCATACAGCTGGCAGCTGGCTGGTCCCTGGGGTCTGAGAAGGCTTTGCTTACATCAGAGACTTTGGTGGGCATGAATTGAAAGTTGGCTGAGTTGGCCCCTTGGGCCTCTCCATGTATTCCCATAGTTTCTTCACATCATTTCTCCAGTGGGTAGTTGCCCGTTTACATGGTGACTTAGCCTTCAAGAGTGGAAGCTCTTAAGAATCAGACTTTGAAGCCGTCACAACATACCTTCAAATGCAAGAATGGACAAGTGGGGTCTAGATGCCACCTCATGAGAGAGGAGCTGTCAAAGAGTGAGTGGCCATCTTACTCCTGCCCTCCAGACAAGACACTTTTCAGGGCCATTTTGCTTTTACCCTTATAAAATCTGAATCCCATTTGCTCAAACTGTAAAACATAAAAAGAAATACCCTGGAGAGTTTTCCTAGATACAGATTACTTACAAAAAGTAATTTATTGTTGTAACTACATTGTAGAATTTTTACAATGTAAAGTTCTGGAAGTAATTACCAACTTTTAAAAATATATTTTTTTGAGTAAAAATAGTTTGTTATCTTCCTTTTGAGTCAGTCTGAGTGAAAATTTCTAGTGTCACACCTTTCATAATATAGTTTGAATAACAAGAAAGTGTATTCTGGGGGTATGTATGTGTGCCTTCCCGTTTAGGAAGAGATTAGGACAAAAGGACAGGCAAGTGGTCTCACATCAGTTTGCTGTTAATTATAAGGAAGTTTATATTTTCTTCTGGGATGAAAATAAAATTTTAAACTTCTAATTTGGTGTTAGATGCAGAAAACAAGATAATCTCAAAATAAACACAGAAGGCATACCGCGTGCCATCCAAGATCATCCAGACACTCCATAAACTATGTAACCTTGTTTAGTTAAATACACACCACATGAGTTCATTCTTTGCTGACTGGACACATATTTTGCTACTTTGTAAGTAATAAAATAAGAAAGAGACCATTTCTGAAAATGTTATTTGGAGATCCTGAATTTATCTAAACATTCAAATTCTTAATTGGAGATCACGTGCTTATAAAAGCTGTCTCTCCACTATTCCACTGTTTTACCTTTATTTTGAAATTATTTCAGACTTACAAAAAGGTTAAAAATATTACAAATAATTTCCATATCTCCTTTACCCAGCTTCCCCAAAGACTGATATCTCATAAAGTCATAGTACAGTTATCAAGATCCAGGAAAGTAACAGTAATAACACATTATTAACTAATCTACAGACTTGATTCAAGTGTTCCCACTTGTCCCACTAATGTCCCTTCCCTGGTCCAGGATTCAGTCAGGACACACACTGGATTTGGCCATCTGCTGTCCTCAACAGCTTCCAATCTGTGACGGCTCCCAGCCATCCTGTCCTTCATGAACATGAACGTGACACTTTAGAAGACTAGAGGCCAGTAATTTTGTATATCTCCTTTCATTTGGGTTAGTCTGATATTTCCTCATGTTTATGCTTCAGTTGCAAATTTTCTGTTTTTGCAAAAATACCAGAGAATTGGTTCTGGGCTCTCCTCAGTGCGTTATATTAAGGGGTATATGACACTTATTTGTCTCACTACGGGAGGTTTTAACACAAAGCTTGATTAAAGTGGTATCAGCCAGGGTTATCCACTGTAAAATTACAGTTTTTCGAGTGATAATTAGAAAGTATTTCGGGGGGGCGCAAATAGAGTGTAGTGCAAGTATACTTTTTCTCATGATATTTCTGCCCACTGATTGTTTTTTCCTGAAAAAGTTATTACTGTGGTATATGCCAAAAAATGATTTTCTATTTCCAACATTCATTATACATGTATAAATGGGAAATAGTACTAACTAATTAAAATCATTCTGGATTTTATTTTCCATTCTACTGTAGTTTTGTGATAACAGTTATTAACATTGGTAACAATAACTCAATTTGAAAATACTCATGAGTTTTAGGTTTTGTTTCCTCTCTGATCTGGGGTAGCTATTGCTACCATTACATTGATTTATTTGTTAGTAAGGCCATTTGGTAGGGGAATAGTAAGGAAATTCCACCTTCTCCTTATCTGTCTCTTCTTCTCTTCAAAAACTTTATTTTTTTAAGTCATACTTCCTTTACATTTTCCACTTCTTTCTTTTTTCTCTATCATCTTCCTCATACTGAAGATACTAACCATAATATAAAGGCTTTGGATGTGATACCATCTGAAGAAAAATAAATTAATTGACAGAAGAGAAGAAAACAGCATCTTATTTTGGTTTTATTTCCTGAGCCAGAAAATTGACGCAACAGTGAAATGAGAGAAAACTGCTTGACATGGCAAAGACTATCAGCAATGAAGTTCTGTTTGCTTCTACAGCCCCTAGAAAAACAAGTTGGAAGCAAAATTCAAACAAACCAAGGGACTAGTAGGGAAGGAATTAAGTACCCAAGTTCAAAACAGAGAGTAACTGTTCCCTAAAGGATTTTTAAAACAGAAGAATTTTAGCTGAATCTTGAAAGGTTTCTGACATTGTTTGAGCAAAAGGAGAAGCGGCCCTCAGGCCATAGATCGAATGTTTTGAGGATTCAGGGAAGTGTCAGTTTGGAATTCCACCCACAAAAGCAAAGTGGGGCTGGGATGCTGGTAGAGGTGTGTAGCTGGCCGCTTACTGAGGACCAAAGAATAGGGGTCATTGAAGAATGATTTCAATTAAAAAAGAAAACAGACCTGTAAATTAAGTTAATTTTCATCTGAAGAATAGTTAAGAATAGTTAAGGAAGAATAGTGAAGTGAACTTGGCCATGGTCAAGTTCATCTCAAGGGAGGAAGCAAAGCATTTTAAAGAACAATCCTTCAGTGCCATCATTTTATCATGGGGACATGATAAGAACAATTTATTTTGTAATATCTCTGATAAAGTTAAATAGCCCGATAACCTGAATCATAACTGAGCCTTGGCCCCACCCTTAACCTTTGCATACTTCTGGCCCTTCGTCTACACAATCTACATGGCCAATGAGCGGCCCAGGAACTAGTCCCACCCACAAAGGGGTCCCAGCTCCCAAGATAACCTCCAGCTTGTAGGAGAGATGTCTCACGCGATACCACATTTGCTGCTTAGGTGCCCTTGAACCTGTGTGGACCAGCTCTGCCCCTCCCGTGAAAGAGACCAGCAAGCACAGGGAGAAAGAAAGAAAAGTGACTTTGGATCATGCTGTTAAACCACGTGCATCTTAAAATCCATTTTCCAGAACACCGTATCCCACTTCTTAAATATTTTGCCATGTACTATTTTAACAATAATTCCCACGTTGCTCACCCTTGAACTTGTTGAGACCAGGTTTGTGATTAAGGTAGCACTAGCAAGCCCAGAGCAAACTAACTGACAGCCCTAAATAGACTCAGGTTGGTGACTTGGTCATTAAACCGAGCATCTGTACGAGCTCACTGTGTGCAGTTACTTTCTGAACTCTTTTTTTCTCTGCAAATTATCTCATGTATTCTTCAAAAAACAGAAAACAAAAACAACTTCACAAAGTAGGCATAACTGTGATTCCATTTACATGGGAAAGAAAAGTTAAGCAGCTTATGCCAGGTCATAGAGTTAATAACTGTGGAAGCCAGGATATGGAGCCAGAGGTACAACATAATCGAATTAACCTGCTTTTCTCCTGATAGGTCTAATTTTTCATTTACAAGTTACATATTTTTCTCTACCATCAATGAGCGCCATTCATGAAAGAGAAACACATACACTCACTTAATTCAGTTTCCTTAAATATTTTGTCACTTGATCAAGCATGTAAAGTACCTTTGTAAAATGCAGCCTAATATCATTTTTGAATGGCAAAAGGAAACTGCTATTTGATAAGTAGCCAAGTCCTAGAAAATCTGGGCAGGGCTGGGTCTGAGAGGGGAGGGAAGGGGCAGGAGACAGGAGGTGCACGGAGGGAGCCTAGCAGTGGCGATAAACACGGTTAGGGGAGGGAGCGCTGCAATGGCAGAGAGAGGCACCAGAAGCTACCACATCTGCAATTGGGCTTGTCTTTTGGCTCATGACTTATTCGGTAGTGGTGTATTACTTTAAAATTCTGATTTTTTCCAATTATATTGCTGCCACTTGCTCATGAAAAAAATTAAGCTTGTGAAACCACACATAGACACACACACAAAGTATGTCAACCACAGTCCCATCCAACAGACTTACCCTCTGTGAATAGTTTTGCCAACAGGCAGTGAAAGAGTTAATATTCTGACTGGGGTCTGGAACCCAGGGAATTCTCTGAGACACCTAATAGAAGATGTAGAAGATCCTGATAGAAGATCTTGATCAAGATGCTGACACATGCAACTTAGCACCTTTGCTGTACCTGAAAAATATAAAATACAATGACATAGTGAAGTGAATTTTTCTCATTACAAATTAGAAACTGATAGAAAATGTTAAAAAGTTGACAATTTTTAAAAATATCTGTTTCATTGGAATACATAAAAAACTTCTAAATTATCCATTTATAAAAATGCCTTGACAGGATACTATTGCTATCCTCATATCTCAACCTGAAATTTTAATAAAAATAAGAAAAGACAAAGAATATTGGAAATAAGGAAGGTAGGAAAGAGAAAGGAAGAGAGGGGGAGGGAGAACAAGAGGAAAGAAAGAAAAGAAAGAAAGAAAGAAAGAAAGAAAGAAAGAAAGAAAGAAAGAAAGAAAGAAAGAAAGAAAGAAAGAAGAAAAAAGAAAGAAAGAAAAAAGAAAGAAAGGAAGGAAGGAGAGAAAGAGAGAGAAAGACAGAAAGAAAAAGAAAGAAGGAAAGAAGAGAGAAAAAAGGAAAGAAGGAATGAATCATATATTTTGACCATAGATAACTGGGCCAGATGTTGGCCAGAAGTTGCTGAATCTTCAAGTAAACCCAAGCCTTTGGATCCTTTTCATGGCTGATGCAGGGTAAATCCCAGGAAACAGGCATACATCCAAGCATAGCGCTTACCTGAGTATCGCACCTCATACACCATCTAGGACACCTTAAGCACTGGACTCTAGTGATGGCTAGTGACGCTGAGCCACGTGGCTAGGACATTTCTTACAGTGATTTTTGCCAAAAGTTTTATGTAGATCGTCTAAGGTAGACTCTTTAGATTAATATATCTACTTTGTTCCTTCCGTAACACATTCCCAAGGGGAAATCGAAAGACAAAAACGGTCTAGTCATACATCACCAAATACTTCTATCAGGTTGTAGTTACCCCTAGAAAAATAAATCACGGCAGAGAAACTCCACCCCCGACCCCATGTAATTATTTGGCTAAAATAATCCATGAAAATAATTCTGAAGCTGTGACAACACAGCATAGATTTGAAGGTGTGATTAATCTTGCTAACGTAAGCAGTTCAACAGAAAATTAAGGACATTTTCAAGCTTTTTTTGTAGACATTTCAGTAAGTCTTCCTGTTCTGGCACGCTAAAGGAAGAAGTTCGAATGTGTGCTCATTTCCTATTCAGAACAAACTAACTAGACTCGTTGGGAGATACAAGATGTGTCTTAGCCGGACAAGTCAATTTGGAGTTAATTCCTCTTCCCCGGGGGAGATCTAAACGAGGAAGGGAGGGGGCAGTAATTAAGAGGATGCACTCTGGATGTGCATGTCTTAGCGACCAGCTCAGCTCTGCTGCTTGACCGCAAGAACACTGGCATCTCAAGGCTGTGAGTCAAACCTCACTTTCTGCCTGTGTATGGGTAGATTTAAGGGTGCCCGAGGCTACAATAATATGTGAGACGTGGCCGGCTGGGTAAGTTTGAGCAAGTCTGGGTTTCACATCCTTCATGGGCAAAAAATAAATGTTGTGTTTTAGGGCTTCCCTGGTGGCGCAGTGGTTGGGAGTCCGCCTGCCGATGCAGGAGACACGGGTTCGTGCCCTGGTCCGGGAGGATCCCACGTGCCGCGGAGCGGCTAAGCCCGTGAGCCATGGCCGCTGGGCCTGCGCGTCCGGAGCCTGTGCTCCGCAACGGGAGAGGCCACAGCAGTGAGAGGCCCGCGTACCGCAAAAAAAAAAAAAAAAAAATGTTGTGTTTTGAATATGGACCCACCTTACGGGACGACTGTAAAGATTAAAGTAGATAAGACACTTGCCTGGCTAAAATGGGCACTTTCAACAAACAGCTAATTTTATTACTGTTTTCCAAACGGAAATTAAAATGTAGTCTCTACTGAAGGACTTTATGTAAGGTTGCCTTTGAAACACTGATCAAAGAGAAGCTCTTGATACGAAAGACTTCTGGAATTAAAGAAATACTTCTATGATCTAGCTTATATTGATTGAGCTGTTATTCCAACCGGAAGCCCTGATGTCCACAAGTGTCTTTGCCGAGGTAGAAGAGCAATTGACAACGGCATTGTTCATCCACGGTCTCTAGGCGGGAAAGAGCCCCAGGAGCTGAAGTGCAGAAGACCTGCCTGATCTGCTGTGTACCTGCGCCCTTTCTCGTCCCCACGGCTGCACGGCTCCGCTCGCTGCGAAGTGGAAAGCTGTCACCTGTGCATCAACCTTGAACGGTGTGTTCTGCTGCCGCCTGAGGCCTTGCAGGAGCTCACGGGTGGAGTCGAAGGCTTGGCTTGGGTGAGAGCTTGCATGCTCTGGTACTTGGATTCGGTCTCTTTCACGATGTTCAAAACGAATCCTGCCCTTATAAACCATTTATAGGGCTTCCCTGGTGGCGCAGTGGTTGAGAATCCGCCTGCCGATGCAGGAGACACGGGTTCGCGCCCCGGTCCGGGAAGATCCCACGTGCCGCGGAGCAACTAAGCCCGTGAGCCGTGGCCGCTGAGCCTGCGCGTCCGGAGCCTGTGCTCCGCAGCGGGAGAGGCCACAACAGTGAGAGGCCCGCGTACCGCAAAAAAAAAAAAAAAAAAAAAAAAAACCATTTATATGTCGGACGTGTTTAATGCCTTCTGCGCCTTTGTCTACTGATTTGTTTGTTTTTCTGTTATATATGTGAATGATGTACACATTTTAAGGAAGGTAGCTATTTGATACATTTTTCTTCAAATCTTTTCTTTCTTGCCTTTAATTATTTTTGATTTCCAAACTCTCATTTTAATGTCCTCATAACTACTATGAAAATGAAAAGAATTTATATATATTATACATGTAGGATTTATCACATAGGGAAAACTGTGTCATGAAGATTATAAATATTACACGAACAATGAACAAACTTGAATACATCAACATTGTTTAATTATATGTGATTATCAAATATTTAAATTTGATTAGTAAATATTTGATTACTATAAATACTTTATATTTTTAAAATATAGGCACATTTACCTGCATACCTATTTACATAGCTGCATACTTAAATTTTGTATATATATACAAACTTATGTTGGTATATATACACACATATTACAGTTAGTAAAACCAAACATGATAGAGAAAAGGAGTTTTTATCTTTAAAAATTTAAGTTCTCATGTACAGATATGATTCTTCTTTTTTTTTTTTTTTTTTTTTTTTTTTTTTGCGGTACGCGGGCCTCTCACTGCTGTGGCCTCTCCCGTTGCGGAGCACAGGCTCCGGACGCGCAGGCGCAGCGGCCACGGCTCACGGGCCCAGCCGCTCCGCGGCACGTGGGATCCTCCCGGACCGGGGCACGAACCCGCGTCCCCTGCATCGGCAGGCGGACTCGCAACCACTGCGCCACCAGGGAAGCCCTATTCTTCATTTTTATGTTAGTAATTTTTTGACATTTTTAAATGAACAGAAATTTAGACATAAAATTTAATAAAATATTTAAACAATTTTAGATATTTTGATCCTGCAGAAATTCATATTTAACTGATAAATGCCTAATCTCAGATTATGCCTTCTAAACAATTACTTCTCAACAATAATGAATTACCTTAACCCAAATACTTTCAATAGAAGTGAAGAAATATATGAAAGTTATATATACATTTTTAGACACAGAAGCCCATTCACTCTTAATATAATTACAAAGCATAAATCTATTATTTAAAGTAGTCAGATGTTTTCAATACTATAGCATATTTAGAGAATGAAAGTATGAATTTTCCCATTGTAAAGACAGTTTTTCCCTTGTTAAATCATAATAAAATATAATTCTGTGTCACTAATTAATGAAATATATCACACAGATTTTTAAATTAGTTCCCATTATAGTTCAGCACTAAGTTCTTCTCCTCATTTTACTCTGTTATTTACATTTACACAAAGATCACAGGGGAAAGAAAAGGTGATAGGAGTCATCGGATACACAAAAATGTAGAATATACTAGAGCGTCCCATTGTGAAAAAGAATATAGATGTAAGGCAAGTCAAGGGAACATTGATCAGATCTTCAGGTTCAGAAATATCTGGGTAAATATACTTCAATTCTGGAAAATTTTACAAGAAAATATTCTAAATTAACAATGAAATGTGTACTAATAAATGCCTAAGTAGTTTGATGATTTTACTTCTTTTTCCCATTCATTTGTAGTTAAATGAATTACTGAAAATATTTTTTAAAAGATCTTACTGAGAAAATATTTGCCATTATGCATTTAAAATTTGGAGTTCAGTACACATAAAGTCAAAATAGGGAAAAGTAAATAAAATTAAAATTTGGATCTATATAACACCAAAAATTATGTTTCTCTTCACCTCATATCTCTATCACTAAGAGGTAACCTTGATTAATACAATAAGAATTTCAAAATACGTGATTTGAAATTCTAAAAAATAGAATGTTTCAGCCTTAAGCAGTAAAGCAAAGATTTTAATTACTCTTAACAGCTAAAATTTCTGCTTATAGACAAAATGTCTTTTGAAATGGAGTTTCTCATTTCTCCTGGCAGTAATTAACAATCCCTCTAAGTAATTTCAGAATTGTTTCTGTGGATAACACATGTCTTTCTGTTACATTAATCTGTCAATATTTAATTTAAAAATTAATCCCCTTTGATATTTTTAAATGTCCGAGAATAATGCATAAATTGATTACTTACAAGTGCAACAAATTGCTTCTCTCTTATCAGATTTTCATAATGGAATATAGGTGAATAGTGGATCTTTTAATATATATTGTTGTTGCATGGCATTTTGTGTCTGATGGTATTTTTACAGTACATAATAGTATTCATATCTATTAGCAGTTAGCTTTTCATGTATTTATAGGTGATAAGAACAAAGGGAAAATTTCTTGTAGTGTGTACACACTCAAAGCTAATAAAATAGCCATTTGCCCCAAGTTACAATAATATAAAGATGAGTGGTCTAGTACATATCATTTTTAACCTCTTCCTTAGACTGTACTTTATCATGAGTTTCTACTCCCCAAATAGTGGCATATAGGAAATGTTCAGCGCCAAACAAAAAGATTATGAAGACCAGAGAGCTGTCTTTACCTTCTCGTTTTACAGCTAGCTAATCCATTCAATTTTATGCTTTGGAAAGAGTAAAGATGAATTGCCTAAAGCAATTCATGTCAAAATCATCTTGGATAAGACAACATAAAACCCAGGGTCATGAATTTCTTTAAATGTCACAAGGTTTATGCATTCCTATTGCATCATAAGTGCCCTTGCTTTCTTGCTTCACTCTAGAAAAACAAAAACTCAAAACCATAGTGATGCAAGGTGGGTGTAGTTTATGCAAGAAAGATGACAGCAAGAGATAAATAAAAGCCTTTGGTTCTAAGTCAAAAAAGAGACAAGTTACTCAACATCTCCAATTATTAGAGACATGTATATCAAAACTACAATGAAGTATCACCTCACACCAGTCAGAATGGCCATCATCAAAAAATCTACAAACAATAAATGCTGGAGAGGGTGTGGAGAAAAGCATACCCTCCTGCACTGTTGGTGGGAATGTAAACTGGTACAGCCACTATGGAGAACAGTATGGAGGTTCCTTAAAAAACTAAAAATAGCGCTGCCATATCACCCAGCAGTCCCACTACTGGGCATATACCCTGAGAAAACCATAATTCAAAAAGGTACACGCACCACAATGTTCATTGCAGCTCTATTTACAATAGCCAGGACATGGAAGCAACCTAAGTGTCCATCGACAGATGAATGGATAAAGAAGATGTGGCACATATATACAATGGAATATTACTCAGCCATACAAAGGAAGAAAATTGTGCCATTTGCAGAGATGTGGATGGACCTAGAGACTGTCATACAGAGTGAAGTCAGAAAGAGAAAAACAAATGTCATATAATATCTTTTATATGTGACATCTAGAAAAATGATACAGATGAACCTATTTGCAAAGCAGAAATAGAGACACACGTGTAGAGAACAAATGTATGGATACCAAGGGGGAAGGGGCGTGGCATGAACTGGGAGATTGGGATTGACACATATACACTACTATGTATTAAATAGACAACTAATGATAACCTGCTGTATAGCTCAGGGAACTCGACTTAATGCTCTGTGGTGACCTGAACGGGAAGGAAATCCAAAAAAGAGGGGATATATGTATACGTATAACTGATTCAGTTTGCTGTATAGTAGAAACTAACACAACACTGTAAAGCAAGTCTACTCCAATTAAAAATTAATAAACAAAGAACTCTGATGAAGATTTGACTATTATAGTAAGATGTAAATATGAAATTACAATGTTATAAAGCAATGTTTTTGTTTAATAATACCAAATAAAACATCTCATTCACATACCAAAAAAAAGAGGCAAGTTAATATGCATATTACATTTCAAGTTGATATAAAATTTGTAAAGTAGGTGTGAATATATGTTTTATGGTTCCCACTTTAACTGGCTTTTCTAATTAACCAATGTCTTTTCTAGTCTGATACTGTCAAATGATATGATTTATAAAACCCATTGCTGGCAAAACTAAGGCACCCAGTATCACACACTAGTGGCCAAGCATAAATTGGTCAAGGTGTATAGAAAACAATTTGACCTTGAAAATGATGATACATTTTGAGCCCTTCTAGGAATCTCTCCTAAGGAAAAAATTCCTTAAAATTTAGGGGAAAGATTGTACGTGAAAATGTTTAAAACCCATCATTTATATATGTTACAACAAATCACTGGGATAAATGCTGGTGGTGATCTCACACACACATGCACACACACACACAGGAGGTGACATATTCATATGATCAAATCTTATTCAGCTATTGAAGGAAACTGAACATTAATTAAAAGGCATAGAAAAGATGTCCTAAGGTAACGTTTAGATGACAGAGTAGTTTACAACCTATATATTGAAAATTATTCCAATAAATGTAAGCGTAAGTGGGAGAAACTGCATCGAAATGTATTGTTGGATGCTGAATGGTTTTCTTTTACTTCCCTTTATAAAGTTTTTGTCTTTTCCCCATTTTATAGGTGTATAATGTTTCTTTGAAACAAAAAAAAAAACTAGAAGTTTTAAAATTATTCCATAATAAAATCGTCTGAGAAAACAGGTTGATAGCTTTATTCAAGTGAATAATTAGATCTTTTTCTAAATTTTCAAATTTTCCTCAATCTGGGAACATTTCACATTGAGCAGTTTGGGAGGGAGGTAACTTTGCAGAAAAATAATTTTTGTTCTTGGTAGAACCTTGTCTCTGAAAGCATAGGTAAAACACTCTAGAACAGAAAGAATATATACTGAAACTTTGTGCCAGGAGCAAGTAGTAAAGATTAAGAACAAAGAAAGTAGAATTAAGAGATTTTTTTTAAAAGACAGATACACTTTTGATAATGAATATCTCAGTTTTCTCTTTTGTAAAATTAGGGATTTGGACTGATTGAGCTCTATATTCTTTCAGTTCCAACAGATTATGCTTCTATGATGTTACCTCCAAAAACTGTAATTTGTCCCCAAAGTTGCCTTTGCACAAATAATCTCTCGGGAGTTACTGCTCTGGGAAGGAGGGATTAGGATTCTGGTGGCTTACAGATGCCCTCAGCTGCACAAGCCTTTTCCCTGTGGTCCACATTCTCCTTCCAAATCTCTCAGCTTCAGCTTTCAGAGGCTTTTACACTTAGGGGAAGTGGAATTGTTTTTTAGGAATCATTTGTTTAAGCTTTGAGAAGTTATCTTGTTGACTTGAAACCACATTATTTTCTCCTTACCGTTTCATTTTGTTTCGTTTTCCTTCAGACACTGGTGTGTATTTCCCTCCCCGTTTTGACTGCTTTGCATCCCGTTCTTTAATTGGTGACTGTTGGCCGCTCCACACGTGTTTCACATAAAGTCACCGGCTTCCTCTGGTGTTAGATGACAGCCTCCTTGAAAGTTGAAGACAAGGTGCTTGCACTTTGTCTAAGAAGAAACATAATTGGAACTAACAGAAATTTACAGTAGCCAAGGTTACATCACAGGAGAAAACCCTGCAGTCCTGGATGAAGGAACCGTCTTAAAGAGCGACTGCAAGCGCGAAATATATTGGTGTCTGTAACAGGATGTGAGCGCCTGCCATGCATACGTCTGGGAGGCTTTAGGAGTTAGAGAGAAAAGAAGATCAGGAAACAGAGGCTGATTAAATATTGCATTGCCCTCAATAGGCAAATCAAATTGAAAACAATCTTGAAGTCCTGAGTACAGTAAATAGAATCTCACTTTATAAAGCAAGAAGCAGCTGTGTAGCTCCCTGTGGCTGCGAACGTTTTCTGTGAGGTCCCCGAATCCTCTTTAGACAAACGCTTCCTTCTGGACTGTTTCCAAGGTCTAGTTGTTTTAGTAAGCATAGGAACCCCAGAGGACAGGATTCATAGGAGTGTTACAAACAGAAGGGAAGTTTAAAGTAGAATTATACACACTTAAAAGAGAGGTGCTTTTACCTCATTTCCTCTATTCTATTGAAAACAGTCTTCAGTGACGGAGTGAAAGCCTGGAGCAGAGAGAGAATTGAACTGAACGGGCAGGAAAAAAGAAATTCAAGATGAAACATTAAAGAAGAGTCAGGAGAGAGGGATAAAGGTGGCAAAGTGTAAGGAGAACGCTCGGGGCTCATCTGGGAAATAATAAATGTCCCCGAATTAATAACGTTAATCCACTTCTTTTCTAATACATTCAAGGGAACATTAGCATCAGTATTTATTAAAAATGATTCCATTGTCTGGTTTGTTCAAGAACTTTTATCTCCAAAGAAGAAGAAATCTTTTAAAGGGTTTGACTCTAAGACACAGTGAATTTTTGAGACTATATTTAGGGATGCACAAATAATAGCCTTGATGATACAATCTTGGAGTCCAGCATTAACACACAAGACGAAGGGGCTTCAACAAGGGTCACTGTGCTTTAGGATGAGTAAAGGATAATGGTCGTCTTACATATGTGTCTGGTACCCCATGGATAGCGGGGGAAACCTTTTACTTTCACAGGAATTTGGAAGTTTTGACTGCTACATGGGACCAGACACTTTAATTCCTGAACTGAGATTTGGGGGAGTACCAAAGACCCTGGAAAATATTTTCTGAAAGTGACCCGAAAACTCATGGGAGTTACCATATAATTTATCCAAGGAGAAAGAAAAATTAGAAGAAGTTTGAACAGGTAGTGTGAGACAAGATTTAAGTTTTCTGATAGCATCATACAGGATACCTCTTTGGTCCATATAACACATCCTTGAGTAAATTTCAAGGCAGGTTAATGATGTCACATTTTGTAAACATGTAACAATGGGCATTAATAATAAAAACAATCCAACAAAAATACTGAAATTAACAGAGTCTCCAACTGAGGTCAAAAGAATCCTAAGGCCAAGAAGTGGACTGGAGGCCTGTATGGTCCATGAAACACTTAGGGGGGGATGGCTCATCCATGCAACATTTCTGGAACTGTTTCTACCACAGAATCTGTTCCAGGTGAGAAGACGCAGGGGAAATAGTTACTCTCAAACAATTGCAACCATGGTAAAAAGTGAGGATGCCCTTGTGACTCTCGTTTGCATACCATATGAAATGGTTTTAATTATTCCTTTTTGAAAAGATGAGAAATTGCTGAGCACAAACGTGGCTGCTTCCACCTTCCTAAACAGGAACTCTCCTGAAACGATTCAACACTCAGGAGAATTTATGGCTGAATCTACACTTCTTCAATAAAGCTCTCATCGTGACATGACAGATTTGGAATTTCAGGCAGAATTAATGTCAACATGCACTCACTATGAGGAAAGCATACACTTCTCCCTGTGAGCACAAGAAAATACTAGAAAAATCATGAGAGAGGTGAAAGGATCCCTTGTGTTGAAAGAATAGTTTCCTTTGAAACAGAACATCTATGGCCAAAAGGAAAAAAGAAAGAAAAGATCTTAAGGAACCTCCATACTGTTCTCCACAGTGGCTGTATCAATTTCTGTTCCCACCAACAGTGCAGGAGGGTATGCTTTTCTCCACACCCTCTCCAGCATGTATTGTTTGTAGATTTTTTGATGATGGCCATTCTGACCGGTGTGAGTTGATACTTCAATGTAGTTTTAATTTGCATTTCTCTAATATGAGCGATGTTCAGCAGCTTTTCATGTGCCTCTTTCTTTGCCATCTGCATGTCTTCTTTGGGGAAATGTCTGTTTAGGTCTTCTGCCCATTTATTTTGGTTGGGTTGTTTGTTTTTGTGGTATTGAGCTGCGTGAGCTGTTGGTAAATTTTGGAGACTACCCCTTGTCAGTCTCATCATTTGCAAATCTTTTCTCCCGTTCTGTGGGTCGTCCTTTCATTTTGTTTATGGTTTCCTTTGCTGTGCAAAAGCTTTTGAGTTTAGTTAGGTCCCATTTGTTTCTTTTAGTTTTTATTTCCATTACTCTGGAGAATGGAACTAAGACTATAAAGATGAACTAAAAGATTGATGAATAAAATCGGTCATGGAAGCAAACTGGGTGTTTTTACAGAAATTGGTGTTAACAAATTAGAAAATCTGGGTAGGCTCCAACAGGATACAGATTGCACTCTTGAAAGAGTTGGAGAAGGGTATATTTTCCAAAGGATCATTCACGAAGGGTGGCTATAGTCCAACAGGATACAGATTGCACTCTTGAAAGAGTTGGAGAAGGGTATATTTTCCAAAGGATCATTCACGAAGGGTGGCTATAGGGGGACCCCAAAGGATGGAGCATTGACCTGAGGCCCAGAAGCAGCCACAGTCCTACTAAATGTGAAGGGGCAAGGAAGGCAAGGAGGGTATCAACCACCCAGGAAGGGAGGGCTTGCACTGTAGACCCGGGGACACAGGAAGTGGGACCAGGGCAGTAAATCACCTGATCGCACACCCTCCCTTCCCTCACACTTCCTTCTGAAGCCAGACAGTTAGGGACCCATGGATGTGCTTCCTACAGGTCAGCCTCCCTCGGCAGGGTACGGGTGGACACAGGTTGAGGGCGGGGTCTGAGGAGGCATGTGGAGAGAATACCCAGTCCACAAACAAGCTCGAGATTCTCCAAGGACCTAAAGGGAAACTTACATAAACAATGAGATCCTATATGACACATGGGTGGCAGATAGGACCAACCCAATCAAAAACAAATCGCTGCCCAAGACAATTTTGCAAAGTAGAGGGAACAGATGATAGAGCAAAACAATAATGGCAGAAATCTTTCCTAGGCCAAATGGCTGATTTTGAGCCCAAAGGTGCACACTTCATACACACGAGATCACTGAAAAATAAAATATGCTAAAGAGTTCAGGAGTAGGAAAGTGGCATCTCAAAAGAATAGACCTTAGCAAATGAACCAGGACACCACTACAGGCATCATGCATGTGGTGGACAAGAGAAGGCCTCTCCCCTGCACAAAGATGTCCACAAAAGATTTTGTAGATGTGATTAGATTAAGGATCTTGAGATGGGAAGGTGATTCTGGATTGTCTGGGTGGTCTCAATGTGATCACCCACTGCAGTGAAAGAAGCCACACTCCAGAGGAAACATGGGCCAAGTCACCCAACAGAGGAAAAGGCCCCTTCGTCAGTGGGTCAGAGGGAGGAAATGGGAGGATGAGAGCGGGTTGGAAGGGCGCTCTTGAAGACAGGAAGTAGCCACAAGCCTAGGAAAGCAGGCGGCCTCTAGAATCTGGAAAAGACAGGGAACGGATTCACCCTACGGCCTCTAGAAAAAAATGCAGCCTGCCCGCCCGTGGTTTTATCTTGATTTAATAAGACACATTTCAGACTTCTAACCTATAAGACTATTAGACAATAAATGTGTTACCTAAGCCACCTTAATTTGTGGTAGCTTGTTATAGCAGCAATAAGAAACTAATGCATGCTGCTAATTGAATCACCATGTTTGACATTAAAATTAATTATTATAAAAATGCGTAATATTGTGTACACACGTAGTTTGTAAACCATATAAACTGGGTTAGCTTATTCTTGCCTGGAAACCAGTCTCAGCACCATAGTTACATTTTTAAAAATATTGCAACGAAAATAAGGTGAAAAGTAATTTCAATCTTATTAAAGCTTCTCTAATGAGGCCACAGAGAGATTCCATAAAACACAAGATAACTTTTTTATTTTTATTTTTTGGCAGGCAGTCAATGATTGATTGATAATTTTTATTTTATATTGGAGCATATTTACAGTGTTGTGTTAGTTTCAGGTGTACAGCAAAGTGACTCAGTTTTACATGTGCGTACATCTATTCTTTTTCAGATTCTTTTCCCTTACAGGTTATTACAGCATACTGAGTATAGTTCCCTGTGCTGTGCAATAGGTCCTTGTTGATTTATCTATTTTATATAGAGTAGTGTGTATATGTTCATCCCAAACTCCTAATGTATCCCTCCCCTCCCCTTTCCCCTTTGGTAACCGTAAATTTGTTTTCTATGTCAGTGAGTCTGTTTCTTTTTGTAAATAAGTTCATTTGTATCATATTTTAGATTCCACATATACGTGACATCCTATGATATTTATCTCTCTCTCTGTCTGAGTTACTTCATTTAGTATGATCATCTCTAGGTCCATCCACGTTGCTGCAGATGGCATTATTTCATTCTATTTTATGGCTGAGTAGCATTTCACTGTATATATCTACCACGTCTTCCTTATCCATTCCTCTGTCGATGGACACTTAGGTTGCTTCCATGTCCTGGCTGTTGTGAATAGCGCTGCTATGAACACCGGGGCGCATGTGTCTTTTCAAATTATGTCTACAACCTATCTTCTTAAAAAGAACCTCGCTCTCTCTCTCTCCAACTAACGCCACTCAAAGCTCTTTAAACTCAGCCCCAGAAGCTTTTTGTCACTCGAACCTCCTTCCTTTTTTGAGGGAAAACCCATCTTACGATCTCCCAGCTTCATTCCCACCCCGTAACCGTGACTCTTGTTAATGCCATGAAAAACCCAGACTGTTACAGCTGCCCGTCCGCCTTCTCAAATGCCCCAGGCCTTCTGGTTCGCATCATGGCATCAATAACCGTGCAAATAACAATAATGAGAATAGTTAGGCAATGTCTTATCAGGAGTGATGCTGAGGGAACTGTTGGCCTCGGTGCAGGCTGTAAAGAGACTGTATTAGCTGTTGGGAATTTCGGAACGATAGAAAATAAACTCAAATTTATTTTGCTTTTTGCTGTCACCGCATAGCGTCCATGATAGCTTCCACTCCTGCCGGGACCACCACTGACACCAACCCCCCCATTACAGACCATGCGCATCCTGAGTATACAATCCCCACTGTTAACTGGGGTCTATGATTCTCCAATATAGAGATGAAAACAGATATTAGAAGAGGAGATAACACTCTGGTTAATTTCATGTACAACTGCGTTTGTCTTGTGTTCATATGCAGCTTTTCAGTGCTCCCTGCCTCCAAAGAACTCAGTTTTTCCTAATCTTCTGTTTGAATTGAAATCTCTGAACCCAGGTCCAACCAAACGACTAGTTACTTTCTTTGTACCTTAACAGGGTACAGAAATTTTCACAAGCATTTTTTATCATATCTGAATAGGGCAAATGTGATTAAAAAATATTTTTTTTAATTTGTTTTTTGTTAGTTTTTTATTTAGTGATGCAGCTTTATATAGATACATCCTTGGTACAGATGAGTTGTTTCAAATAATAGTGCGCAAGTGTAGGGTGTGTGTGTGTGTGTGTGTGTGTGTGTGTGTGTAAATTTGCTGGCCCTTTATCTTTTTTATTCCTTAAACTCTATTTTCCACCTTTACATAGTCAGGAAAGAGTAAATTCCATGTGGAACAATGATTTTTTCTACAGAGAAGCTATTTAGAAGCTGTGAATAGGAGGCGTATCCAACTAGAGATGGATTTCTTTAGGTTGAAATGTTTCAATTTTAAAAAATTATTTTCAAAAATGTTTACCACATTTGTGTTTATACTTCAAAAAGCAAGGAGAAATATAAGTTTAATTTCTGTTTTCTTTTTGTAACAAAGTGCACTGTGGTTGTAATCTTTTATTCAGCCTATCTGAGAATTTTGATTTGTGCCAAAAATATCAGACTTTAACATGTGGGATCAAATGTTGCCTTAGAGACACAAGGTTTGTTACATGTGTCCCAACAGTATCAGAATTTTATTTCATTCTGGACTCGTCCGCATAAGGAGGACGAATCTCCAAGTTGCTGTTTGTTAGTGACGAGCAAGTGATGCTGACCTACCACCATTGAACTTGGGAATTAAGATATAATGAGTTTGCCAGGCATACAATTCTAGATTTGGTTAAGAGATAAAAGTTATCTTACAGATATGCTCTATGATTTTACAACGGAGAATCAGGAAGTCAATAGAAAATGTGACCAGATGCTAATAAATAAAATGTCCACATTTTTCTTGGGTAACTCATAAAGCTTTCAGGATAGTTGACATATAATTTTAGGCCACAGGTCATTTTTCGGTTAAAGGGCCTGATAATACTGGTAATCCAAATATTTGGGAACTACATAAAATTTCTTCACACATCTCCTTGGCCAATGCAAACTACCTCACAATAGCTATATAGATACCAAAAATGAGACTGTTTCAATCTGAAGAGAAGACAATTTAAAAGTCTGAGAAAACATGTCATCACAATTTTTTTTGAGTTCCTATTATGGGATTTATGTAATATAAAGCTTTCTGGTTTTTTCTTCTTTTATAATAATTATATATCAGTCACATCATTTTATTTGTGCACACAGTAGAAGAAAGGAAACAAGGTGTGGAGTAAAGGTGCCAGATTCATTTGTTAATGAATGAATGAAACATTTATTTCGAAAAAAGCAGAAGGAAGAAGGAAGTAAAGAAAGAGGAAGGGAAAGAAAGAAAGAGAGGGGTAAGGAGAGAAGGATGACAATAAAAAGTATACACTGAGTTTTCCTGAAGAAGAAGGTATTCTCATGACTATAACGTTATCTAAATGTCCAGCCTGTTGGGCCACCATACAGATCTTGGACTGCCAGGCTCCACGTCACATGACCCAATTCCTTAAAACAACTCGAGAGACAGAGACAGAGAGAGAGAGAGAGAGAGAGAGAGGACACACTTGAATGATCTCTTATCTATTTCTATCTATCTATCTATCTATCTCTTATATTGGTTCTGTTTCTCTGGAGAACCTTGACCAGTATACATTTTTAAGTTTAATAGTTTAATATTAGTTAATTTAATAACTTAAATTAATTTAAGTTAAATTAATAGTTTAACAGTTGAGGAACTGCATGTTATGAATTCAAAATTCTAGCAGTACCAGGCAGTCCATACAGGGACTTAAAGTTGGTCCGATGAACTCTTCCTTGGCCATGTGATCTGACTACCAAAAAAAGTTTATCTCCAGACATTCTCATGTATCATTAAGCTGCAAGAAATGGATAATATGGTAGAAAAGTGTGAGCAAATCTAGCAGGTGTAAGTTGGAAAAAAATCAGAATATATAGTACAGTAAAAGACAATATCCTATTAATAAGCAATCAGATTGATTTCCTTATTTGTAGTTAATAACCCCTGAAGACATTTGTAAAGAATTTTTTTTTTTACATAAGAATCATAAGCAAGAATGACATTCTTTTGGACTGGTCTTGTTTAGGAAATAAATCTCTTTTATTAGCTTAATTATATCTACTGGAAAAAGTTTTCTTTTTCCTTAACATCATCATATTACCATAATCCTAAAAGCAATATGTCTTAAAATCTTTCATTTTCCACACCAATAAGGTTTCTTTCAATAAACACATGGCGGGCTTCCCTGGTGGCGCAGTGGTTGAGAGTCCGCCTGCCGATGTGGGGGACACGAGAATCCCACGTGCCGCGGAGCGGCTGGGCCCGTGAGCCGTGGCCGCTGAGCCTGCGCGTCCAGAGCCTGTGCTCCGCAGCAGGAGAGGCCACAACGGTGAGAGGCCCGCGTACCGCAAAAATAAATAAATAAATAAATAACACATGGCATATTCCTCATCATAAATCCCTTTATGGATTAGCTAAAATATTAGAAAATTATTCTTGTTCTAATGTAATGTTAAAAGATTTTTATGCCAGAAACACAGTGTGACAGTAACTTGCACATTCAGTGAGAAGATGCATATAGATGTTTAAGGTTCCTGGAAATCTCACCCTGCAAATCATTTAACTCTTCAACAACTGCCAAGCAACAACAGTTTAACATTTACAGCCATAATCCTAACTTCAGTGCCACAGAAAAGAGAAAATTTAGCAGAGTTAAATTCACAGGACTTCTATGGTCTAGTACGGGAAAGATTTCCAGTTTGGAAAATGAAAAAATTTTAATTAATTCTGTGACTTTGAGTAAGATAGTTGTCTTCCCAAACTTTAGTTTTTCAACAATAAAAATGAAAAAGGCTTCTATGCCTTGGTGCTTTTCCACCAGTAGTTCTTGTGCCAATAACTGTGTAAACCACTGGAATCGAAGCAAAAATCATAGCTCAGAGATATTGCAGTAGTCTAGAAGAAAGGTCAAGAGCCTGCAATAAGACAGGTGGTAATAAGAACATGGAAGGAGATGCACAGGACGTGAAGGCTAGTGATTTAGGGACACAGAGAGTCAATGACTAGATTTGGAGGCTGAGGAATGAGAGGCAACTGGATGGCTACACAGAAAGTAGTGCAATCACCAAGAATAGGGACATACAAGGTGCAGCAGGGACATACGGGAGGACAATACATTCAGATTCTAGAGTTCACCTAAGATGCCTATGAAACATTAGATTAAGATGTCTAGTAAACCGCTAGAAATGAGGAACGGGATTGCAGAAGAGAGATCTCAACGAGCTGGCACTATAGAGAGAATTGAAGAAAAAGAGGAGGAGGAGGAGAAAGTAGTAATAAAGAGAACTTGTAGGAAGTAGGTAGCATTATTCTGAAAGGGTATGTGTACTTTTATATAACTATCATCTTAATAAATATACTAGTATGCAATCTTTTTCACTCAATAAAAGATTTTGTACAGCAGAAATTTATACAATATTGTAAATCAACTGTATTTCAATAAAATTTTTTTTTTAAGATCAGGAACAATGAAAAAAAAGATACAAGCACCCTATGTTCATAGCAGCACTATGCACGATAGCCAAGACATGGAAATAATCTAAATGTCCATCGACACAGGAGTGGATAAAGAAGATGTGGTATATATATATATACTATGGAATATTACTCAGGTGTAAAAAAGCTATGCTTCCCATTTGGGTAATCATGCTTATCACAACCGACAATCTGAATGAACATACTGACGTGAGACGAACAAGAAAAAGAACAAAAAGTAAGGTCTCTCCATCCTTGGTCTCTAAAAGAGATGAAATCTTAAATATTTCATGTTAAGACATTGACTCCCTAACAGCAAATAACTTTATCTCTGATTTTTATAGTACTGATGTCTAGAAATATGTAAAGCCTTTGCTATCTGAGGTAATCATCTGAGAACTTGCCATTTTCCCATCTAGAATGGAACAACTGTAAGCTCAGTAATCTTGGTAAGCCTGTGTGGGTGGGTGTGTATCTTTTATCGTGTGTCGTATTTTTTTATTTGGTAACCTCGTGCCGCTAACACTTGGACTTCCTCCTAGATGTTCTTTCTGAGTAAACTACTCTTTCCTAAATAGCTTTGTTTCTGATCTAAACCTTAACTTCTAAACTACAATTCCTTTACCTAAATTTTGACACTTCTTCCCTCAAATTGTTTCCTGAACCAACTGCCACCTGTAATTCTAGCAGTTGCCTTGCAGCTCAGGCTCTGAGCCCTGACAGCGCGGCTTCCAATGCCTGTAAATCTTCCCAACACATCACGTGCTGCGGTCTACAAATTCCTTTGCCAGCAGAATCCATTTCAAATTCCTCAGACTGATACTCAGAAAGGTCTAAAGACTGGCATCTCCTTTACTGTCTCATGAGGAATATTTATGCCATGAACTACCCCTCAAGCCGCGTCACCCCGTCTTCTCTCTCCTGTCCTCGCAGAGTAAAAGTCCTGCAGCTCCTGTGCCCACACATTCTGTCCCTTCCTCTGCGCCCACACACTCTAAATCAATTCTGATTCTTCTTCTACAAAACATTTACTGGAATGGGAAAAAGCACATGGTCCATTGTTGAATTTAAAAAGTTGTTAAGCAGTGTACACAGCTTACGTACTTTTAGAAAAATGAAGGAAGATCGGAAGAGACCAAAAACATGGGGAGCCTGGTTTCAGATAATGAGGTTCATGCTGTCGAATCATGTCTTATTCCCTTTTTTGTATTTATTGTATTTTTTAACATCTTTATTGGAGTATAACTGCTTTACAATGGTGTGTTAGATTCTGCTGTGTAACAAAGCGAATCAGCTATGCATATACATATGTCCCCATATCTCTTCCCTCTTGCGTCTCCCTCCCTCCCACCCTCCCTATCCCACCCCTCTAGGTGGTCACAAAGCACCGAGCTGGTCTCCCTGTGCTATGTGGCAGCTTCCCACTAGCTATCCACCCTACGTTTGGTAGTGTATATATGTCCACGCCGCTCTCTCCCTTCGTCCCAGCTTACCCTTCCCCCTCCCCGTGTCCTCAAGCCCATGCTCTAGTAGCTCTGTGTATTTTTCCCGTCCTATCACTAGTCTCTTCGGGACATTTTGTTTTCGGGGACAGTGAAGACCCTTCTGGGCGGGTGGAAACGCTGAATTCCATGAGTCAGTCAGGGCGCGCGGCTGACTTTAGTTTTTCAGCCTCACTGTGGGCCGCCTTTTACCACCTTTTGCACGCTGGTGAGCTAGGACAGGAGATCGCAGCGCTCAGAGAAAGCCTGAGGGCGGATTGCGGTGGCCACAGAGCTTCCACGTCTATCAGCTTCCTTCTGCACAATGATTTTTTGTTGCCGGTGGTCGTTCTATCGTGTTTCCAGAAGCCTTATCAGCACTGTGGACAGGGTATATCGGTCATAAGAATGAACATTTAACCAACTATGAAGTCAGTCTGGCTCTGCAAGCCATTCAGACGGCTACTTCATCTGCGCTCAGAGAGCCATCTGCGAGAAACACGTTGTATTTTGAAACAAATACAGGAAGAACCTTTCAAGATCTTCAACATCTGGATAATATAACGCAGTGACTCGATTTGCAATGCATGCTTTAGAGGAGAAAGGGTGCCGCTGTAGCCTGGGGTGCACGGGGAACTCGGGATGAGAAGAAGGCAGAGCTTTGCTAATCGTTTAAACTTCAGAGGCATCAACTCCGTGAGCCCTTCATCCACCTCTGCTTCTCGCGACTCTCGCTCCCCTCTCCCTTGGCTCAGCTCCGAGGCAGCAGCAGCTCCAAGCACAGCAGGGCACAGAAAACATATAGACTTACTTCCAGAGGAATCTGGTTCACCTGATCCAAGGTAAGCCCTCAGGATTCACGAGAAAAGAAAGTAAATATGGGTTTTCTTATATCCGCATTGAAAAGAATGCCGTGCTAGAAAGCATGGAACAATAAGGAATGATTTTTGATGGTATTTTCTCCATACATTTATCTCCACGCGTATTCTTTCTGTAACACGCATAAGATGTGGGTAAGATACACTGGATGCATTTGGAATAGGCTAGAAACACACAACAGTTTTACCCTGCTTGTTACCATTTTGAAATGTAAATGTGCGTTGGAGCTCTAAGGATATTATGCCCTCAGAATAAACAACAATTTGTATTTTAAACATATAAATGTTAGCTAGGAGAGCTGGATTACAATTCTTTCAGTCCTCGCTTCTGGATAATTTAGGATAAAATTAACAAAGCACCTACTATGCCCAGATGGTTGTTTTGAGCCTTATAGAGACCAGGAAAGCAGGCGGTGTGGTTCTCATCCTCAAGGTGTTTCACCTGGAATATAAACAGGTGGAAATTCCAATGACAGGAAACATTTAAGTGGGTTCAAGAAAAATGTGATATTGCTTCACATCCTAATGACTTACTGGCAAATGAGCTGCACAGAGAGTAATTCAAGAAGCGTTCAGAGGGTCAGGGGCTCATAAAGTCTGCCATGAATGAAGGTAGCAGGGGATGCGTTGAGCAGCCTTGAAGGTCAAGGAGATTTAACTAGACAGGTAGGAGGGGGAGAAGATACTAATCCAATATCCCATCTCTCTAGCAGCAGAACATTGTGTTCTGTTTTAAATAGAAAAGATATTGCAGATGACCAAATGTCCAAAGCCAGAGTTTGTAATGCCTAGTTGATTTCATTGCAGCAGGGCTCCTGAGAAAAGTAGCATATTTTAAATCCCAAAGACATCAATGCTGAGCTTATAACTGGCATTTTACTAGCCAGAGGACGTGAACAAGTCTGTTAAGCCTTGGTGACTTTCAGTTCTGAACATTGTAAAATCGAGAGGCTACGAGAACTGCCAGGATGACTCAGCAGCAACCTAGGCTCCAGCGAAACACTGGGGACGAACACGCACTTGGCGTAGATGAGCTCCCTTGACGGGGATATTCCGCAACTACCCCCACCCGCCAGTGTAATGAGTTGTTGCTGTGTCACGACACGCAAAGATGAAGCTAAAAACGTTAAAATCTCTGTCTTTATGCGTGCTAACAGTACCCAATCCATATCGAGAGGTGAGCGATTTTGTCCATACATTGTACATAAACTGCATTTTGTAATGACTTTTTTCCCCCAAAGAGACAAAGAGGAGAGCGAGAAGGGGACGCACTCTGCTGTCGGTGCGACCACAGCCACCGGGGGTCATTCTCGCTGCACAGATGAGCCAGTCTGGCAGCAGGGACCGAGCATCCTACGGTATTCGGTCTATTGAATAAATACTGAAAACTCTGAGATGAATTTCATACTTAATTGCTACACCCGGCAAAGTCCATGAGATTTTCTCCCTGGAGCTATTGGCACTTTTAAATTATTTTATCTTTAGAATAAAATGTGAAGACCCTAAACTATACTTTCTGCACTTGACTCAACCTTAGTGAATTACACGAGTCATGGCCTGCCTTGGGAACACAGTGAGAGAAACACAGGACAGTTACCGTCTCATGCTCAGAGGCAGTTTTAAAGAAAAGCAAGGAAGCTGACGAAGAACCATATTTATAAATTGTTGTCCTTTAAAACTGTGTTTGCATTTATCCCATCAAACTATTAGGCAATGTCGCACGAGTTCCTGGATCAGGTACAATCCAGGCATGGTTGCTGCAGCTAATCGACGCTGGATCTGTGAGCCCTCTTAGCCCAGAGGAAGCGCAGGCTCTGAAACTACAGTCTTGCCCGAATCAGCTTAAACTCAGCACCCAGTAGCCACGTTGCCACCTCCGTTATCCGGTGCAGCTCATTCATCTGAAAAAGGATAGCTTAACCGTTGTGGGAAAACAGGGTAAAAAGGGCTTAGAAAGACGCGTGCACTCATGAAAGCAGTGACAGGTCAGGGTTAAGGAGAGGTAATATTGGCCTGACACGGCACCTTGCTTCTCCCGTCACTGGTCACTTGGGGAGCCTTAAGCCTCTTTTGGAAATTTGAGAGGAAAAAATGGATATGTATAAACATTATATATATATATATATATATATATATATATATATATATATATATATATACACATATATATATATATATATGAAGATGCACCAATAAAGCAGATGGTTATATGGTCTAGATGCACCAATAAAGCAGATGGTTATATGGTCTAGATGGCACCAATAAAGCAGATGGTTATATGGTCTAGATGCACCAATAAAGCAGATGGTTATATGGTCTAGATGCACCAATAAAGCAGATGGTTATATGGTCTAGATGCACCAATAAAGCAGATGGTTATATGGTCTAGATGCACCAATAAAGCAGATGGTTATATGGTCTAGATGCACCAATAAAGCAGATGGCTAAATGGTCTAGAATAACCAGGGAGGACGGAAGCGGGGAGGGAGGAAAGAATGAAGAAATGTGCGAGGGAAATTCCCACACGCCTACTTACACTGTTTGCCCGGCCGGTTTCCAAGCACAGAAAAATCAATGTTTGTTTCACTTGCTCAGCAGGCATTTTTGAGATGCGCTGCCACGATGGCGGGAAAACCAGCCGCGGTTGCTGCCCTCGTGCCCTTAGTGTCTGGGGGCGAGAGGGACGCGAATCGAGTACCCGCAGGGGACGCCACGCGTCCGTGCGGTGCGGTTAGCTGGGCAGCAGCCGCGCGCCGCAGCCCCTGCGACTGGGGCCTCGACGCCGTCACAGAGGCCAGCCCGGGCGCCCCGAGGAAGCCCAGGCGAGGCTGCGTGTGGCCACGGAGCACGGCCAGCACCGGCCAAGGGGAGCTCAGGCCCGGAGCCGGGGCGGGGGACAGCAGGGCGGCTCCAGCGACGTGCTCCTGCAGCTCTGGCCTGCATCCTCGGAACCAGGGGAGGACGAGAGCAAGCGTGGCGGAGGGCCAAGAGGCCTCTCTCCCAGCATCAGGCTCGTAATTCGGGAAAGATCCTTCTGACTTGAGGCTGCACAAGTGGTCCCAGGGAAACTAGGGGGCGGCTCTCTGATAGGAGGTTGGGTTAAGGAAGCAGGAATGAAAAATCGAAAGGAGAGCATGGACGTGAGCCGTACAGAGAGAAGTCCCTTCTCTGTTTAGAGATTCCGTGAGGGCTACAGCTTTGGTTTCATCTTCTTAATGGCCGGCGATACGCCATCCCACAAAAATGTAGCACTCAAGGGCTTATCCCTTCCTATTACCACCCCACAGAAAGTAAAAGATTTCCTGACATTATCGTGCTGTATTTTAATGACTCGTGTCCATATCAATATCCCCGCTTCCTCCTGCAAATTATCATTCTACCAATTTAGACTTTCACAGAAAGTGTGTGAGTCCCAATTTCCCCACATTCTTAATAACTTTGAGCACTGTCGATATTTTTTTATTTTTTTGCTTATAAAGCTTAGTTAAAAAAATCATTGTGTTGACATTTCTTCAATGATCAAAACAATTGACATATTTTCACATGCTTATTAGCTACTTCTATGAAGTATGTCCTTGGGTCAGTTGTCCAGTGCTACTGCAATCTTTGTCTTTTTCAGAAAGATCTGTAAGAGCTCTAGTCTTTATGTATTTTGCAATTCATCTTCCCGTTTGTAGTTGTACTTGACCTTACAACTTCTGCTTCCTCAAAATTTTCAATTTCCTTGTTACTTTACCAAGGTCATGGCCGCTTAAGAAAAATTATCATCTCTCCGTAGGATTGCCAGATTTAGCAAATAAAAATATAGGACACCTAATTAAATTTGAACTTCAGAGAAGCAACACACAATGTTTTAGTATGACCATGTCCTTAGCAATATCTAGGACACACAATACTGAAATAGGACGTATTACTTACCTGAAATTCAAATTGAGTTGTGACTGTCCTGTGTTTTTTCTGGCAACTTTATCTCTGTTTCAATTCCACGTGTCATTACAAAGCTGCCCAATAATATCATCCCAGACCATTTCAATTTGGAGGGAGAATTTTGTAATGTTAGCTTGCGAGCTGCAGTCCTTCTACTAGATCGATTACCTTAGGGTGATCTCCCCGCAACACCCCTGAGCTCTGCTCAGTCGAATGAGGGAAGTTTCTCTCAGAAAAGAATGGAAAAGTTACAGGCTTCATGATTATTAAGTTTAAAAAAAAATCACCCTACCACTTGGGATCTTCTGAAAACTCTAAAAGAATAGTCATGTTTATTTTGATGTTCTGAGTTTTAAAATACAATCATATTATTTGATAAAGGCCCTACAGATCTAGGTATTTCAGAAACGTCAAGCGTATTGTGCTAGGCTGAATAATGTCCCCTAAATTCTTAGATGCTTCCTAATCCTTAGAACCCATAGGACTTTGCAGACGTGATTCAGTGAAAGAGCTTGAGGTGGGAGGATTATCCTGCATATCCAGGTGGGCCCAGGTAGCCCCAAGCATAGCTACAAGTGAGGGACAGTAGAATCAGGGTCAGAGGAGAACGCAGAGCCAGAGAGCAAGGCTGCGGGATGCGGAGCTGCTGCTTTGAGGTTGGAGGATGAGGCCACGATCCGAGGAACGCAGGCTGCATGGAGGCTAGAAAAGGCAGGGAGGTGATACTCCCTTGGAACCACCAGAAGGAAGGCAGTCCTTCTAACAACGTAACTTTAGCCCACAAGACCCATTGTTGGTGTCCGACCTTCAGAACTGTGAGATTACAAATGTGCTACTGTGAGCCGCTAGCTTTGCGGTCACTTGTTACAGCCGTAACCACCGGAGCCTCGCACGAGGACCACGCTCAGAATACTTCCGGGTTCCCTCGTATATTAGTACATTTCATGCAATATAAACAAAAGCAACATAGAAAGATATCTTCATGTTACTTATTTATTTTATTTTAACTACTATATCTTTGCCTATTTAAAGGTAACCATGTATGAAAATAGAATTGCTACAAGAGAAGCTCATGCTCTGTTCTCTCCCATCATATGTCAGCTGAAATTTGGCTTTTTTGTAAAGGTGCACGTTTTCGTTTTTGGTTTTCACTATTAAACATTACCCAAGGGCATATGTTCTCGTATTATGAAATTTGGATTGTATTTCTGAAATAGATGCCATAAATTTAAACAAGTTTTCATGTTACTCTTCTAAAGATTGATGCATATAAAGTTTAGTTAGTTTGAACATATATAAGACTTTTTGAAAATCGAGCAGGGAAATACTAAATATTGTTTAAATAGTACTATTAAAATACTCTACTTTGAAAAGAAAGTGTTAGTTTCTGATATACAAAAACACTGACATGTCAATATTCTATTTTAGAAAATTGTTGGGTCTTTTCTTCTGTTTTGCATTCAATTTACAGTAACATGCTTTAAAAAGAGTTTCAGAGAAAAAAATTTGTATAACTTACTGTTGTGTTCCTAATAAAACAGAAAAATGACATGTTACAAAGAGCCATAGTTATAGGGAGTTTCAGAAGATATATTTAAAAAGGTCTGGTGGATTAGTCTTTAAAATGGTCCAGCTGCTGGTGTGTTTGCCTTTAACATTAGGTTGAATATATTTTCAGGCACAACATTTGGTTACAAAGCATATTGTATTCGATCCAAACAATTCCATGTTTATAACATTATCTACTCTGCAAATCTGGAATTTAAAAAAAAATCATAACAGAAATCTCTTTCTTTAGGTTGAAATTTATTTTACTAGATTTCAAGAACTGCATATGATACGGATTTTTTCCACTCAAGAATGTGTTTTCATTGTAAAAACTGATGGATTCCTAAGATATTTATTTGGTTAGTGAGTTGGTAAACTTTTTGAATAACATTGATTGATTTTGTATGGAATAGACACTGTGATAACATATTAATTCTCGCAATGACCTTATGGAAAACATATTCGTTATATACATAAGGAAAATGAGGCTGACAAAACTTGTTCCAAAGGCTGTGATTTCAGCAAATATATCTTTCTATCTCTGCTTTCAATAATATTCTGAATTACAAAGTGTAATTCAGATATTCACTTTGAATATCGTTTAGCCATGGTCTTTAAACCTGACAGAAGTGATTGTTACGTACAGTATTTAAGCATTTTATTTAGCAGAATATTGTCTCTCTAAACAGTAGTACGTCTGTATCAGCCAAGCAATGCTAGATTATGCTGTGCAACAAATAATACCACAAATCTCAGTGGGATTATTTATCGCTTATTCATGTGCAATTGACGTTGGATATATTTTCTCCTCCATTTGTTTAACATTCCAGCCTGCTCTGTAAGTAGTTTCGTGCTTTCTCTACCATGAATATACACACATAGACACGCACACGCACACGCACCCCCCACAAAGTAAACTCTATAAAGCCCAAGAAGGGAAATGAAAAGCAAGAGGATGGGGGAGATTAATATAAAAAGAGATTTAATAAAGGTCAAGAAACAGTGACAAAAATCTGTAAATGCAAACGTAGTGCACATAAATAGAGACCTGTTGCATAAATATCAAGTGCCTCTAAGTTAAACAAGGTATTTATGATAAATAAGCAATATGAAAGGTGGTTTAAAAAAGGAACCTACTATCCTAAGGGGTTGCTACTGACTGATAAAACATATGAAGGGGAACGAAATCATTCTGAGGGGGTTCTTGAATGGAAAACTTTTGAAATACACTAGAATATATTTAAGCTTGAAAACTGATTTCAGACAAAATAATCAGGTCTTCAGGAGCACCTCCCATGACCTTGCTTTTGGCTGAGAAATGCAGGCTTGATAGTCTGACCCAGTAAGGCTCTTCATTCCTGTATAATTAGCATTGAGAATGCGGATCTTCTGTCTTCTTGTGTTACAGCTTCTTTTTTCCCCTTTGACATAAGCATGACAGAAAGATATGTGGGCTGTACAATGTGTTGTTCATATTTACAAGTCTGTCTCACTCCCACGTACGTACACATAATAACCCAACAGTCTCGGAAAGAATTCCGAAATTCAAAGTTTTAACTCTCAAGCTTCCACAGATTTAGGGTATTATTCAACCCTTGCCTTGTTGGTTTAATCTTTTATCTTTTTCTTGTACTCAAAAGACTTCATTTTTAACAATCAAATTTAAAAAAAAATAATGTATTGTGTTGGTTGTTTTGTCATTATTTATCTCCAGTCATTTTATTCACCATTAAATCAAATCACACAGGAACTTTGCATCAAAGCAGAATGGCTAAGTAGAGAGAAAGCATACTGTGCTCTTTATTGAGGTATATGTGTATAAAACTAATAAGAAATATTAAAACCCCACATTCTCCCCTGCCTGGGTTAAGTTCTCTTAATGTATGTGACCGGTATTTTGCAAATTTGTTAAAAATATAATGTAGGTATATATAATGTACATGCATCTAATATTGTATTTCATCTGAAAACATAAGTGTCCGTTCATTCAAAATCTCTTGCTGATACACCAAGATCTTATTCAGGTACAGTTTTCTAACTGAATAACCAGCTCTTTGTAGTTTCATTTTCCTTTAACTGGAGTAAGAATGTAAGAAACTTTCTAAGCTATATGAGTATAGGGTGCTTCCGTATTTTTTCCCAGTCTTTTCTAGTTGTCTTGTCCACACCTAATTTATGAACCATAATTTTCTTCTTTCTGGTTTTTGTTGTTGTTGTTTAGCAATTAGCAATTATAGTTAAACAAAATTCTTGTTTTGTTTCAAAGTAACCAAACTCCTAAAATCCTATGTCTTTATTACGTTACAAATTTTAAATCAATCGTATCCTTACTGAGAACATTTCTTTGAAATTGATGTAAGGTGCCCCCTGACTTCCCTCTGGTCTCTGCTGAAATCCCAACTCCACAGAAGGCCTCCACTGCCCAGCCTGTCTAAAGTGGCACCCACATAAAGCTATGTCCCTTATCCTATTTATCTGCCCCAGCACTTAACACCACCTGACATGTTCTATTTTTCTTTGTGTATTTCCTACGTTTCTCGTCCTACTGTAGAATCAAAGCTCCACGGGTGCTGGTTTATGACTGTTTCTCTTTCCCACTACGGTACCCAAGTGTCTAGGGAAATCACTGATTCATTGTAGGTGATCAAAAGTATCTGTTGAATTAATTCATGAAATAATCTTGAGCTCCCATTTCTTAATAGCAGAATAATTAGATACTCCCAAATAAATGCAGACAAATTCAAAATTTGAATAATGATTTCTGACTTGGGCTCAGTCAGATTCATGGGTAGCTGCCTCTTGTCGCTTGGCCCAGGCTGGCTTCTCAGTTCTGCTTGTGTGTAAGAAGATGGGCTTCCCTGCTACCACAACATGGAGCGGGGAGGGGGAGGCACTTCAGCCTTTGCAGCTCTGCCCCAACTCCCGCTGAGACGGAACAGTTCCACCTGACGCCTGATTCGGTCCTCTTTTTCCTTGGACGCTCCTGCCGATGTCTGAGGTCTGCCATGGCCTTTGCTGACCCTGAGTGGAGGCCAAGCTCCTCCGGGTCTGCAGACCACACAGATGACTGCGGACGGAGGGCTGAGTGAGCGAGGAGCACAGAACCGAGGAAGAGCATGAACAGACAAACCAAGTTCCCTTTGATCATTTGATGTCCCCACGTCATTGCCCAGCAGATGTGTCAGGCTGTTCATCCCAGGGTTCCAAGGAGGAAAGGGGGTACAAGCGCCCTCTCTTCTGGCATCTGAGGGCCACTGTCATTTCCCACTTTGGAACGTGGCCTAAGATCCCTTCTCAGGAACGCTTAACACCCAAGATCCGCTCGTTCCGGCCGTATCTCCCTCGCCGCCATCACCTTCCCTTTATCTCCCACCCCATGGACACATACTTCTGTGTTCTCTTCTGTCAATAGAAAAAGGGGGCCTTCAGGTTCCTCGTGTTTAGTATGGAATGACCATTTTTTTTCTCTCGACATATTCATCTTTTGCTTTTAAACCTTGGCAAGACTATTTTCTATGTCATGTATTTGAAACGCTACTTGGAAAATCTTGTTTACCTGCCCAACAACTAGATCAATGAGTATCACTTTCAATGGACTGTCCGGTCTCCGGAGCAACTACCTGGGAAAAGGATGCGGAGGCTTCACAGGTCTAAAACTTTGACCCAATACACGAGCTCCACTCAATCGACACACACAACACGTACATACATACATATAAACATACATACATATATACAGGGTTGTTTTAAGTTTAGGAAGGAAGGAGAAAAGAGGAAAGGAAATTAAAGTGGCGTGCACAAGACTGGCTTTGCCTGACAATGTCTGAACATGAGAATACACCTTAGAGAATAATATATTTATGCTTTTAGTTATAACATTTGATATAAAACACTACCATCAAGACAACTGAGAAGAGGACTGTTGAAGTGAGGGCTTTTAATGCCCAAGAGGAAAGAAGGACGTATTTTGAAGCATGAAGTCCTGCCACCAGGGATAAATAGCGGTGAAGGGAGTGATGTGGTTTTGGGAATTCAGAGGTCATGAAAGAATGTCCACAGTTTTCTCCAAAGGATCCTTAGCTATTAGCTGACGTAGGGCATTAGGAATATCCGGAATTTTTTTTAAAGTTCTGATACATTTGCCTCTCAAAACAGAAACTTCCAATTCCAATGCATGACGTTAATATTACTGAATTCTGAACTTACAGAAATTTTGTAAGATCCAGAAACTATAAATCAAACCAAGGATATTTCCATGTCCTAAATATAAAGCTACATTAATATAGTCATTTAATTGCTTCTTTCTTTGAAATTTTAGTGAAGTTCTCTGTCCACTTTACACAGCTGTGGTAAGAGTACATATGCAATAATAAACCTTGAAGTTGTGGTTCACTTAATATTATAACATAAGCTTTCCACATTATTATAAGCTCTTCATTAAAATGTATTTGCTCGATAATACTCAAGATTGAAAGTCATGGCCTCAGCAAGTAAGGGGTTTTAAATATATAAATTTCAGTATTATATGCACGAGATGTGCTTTCCCCAAATGCTTTATATCATTCCTTAGAAATCTTAGAAAACAATCTTTCTGGAATACAGTCACACCACTTATGGTCTACAATTTACACAGTCCTAAAGCATTAATATTTGCCACCTAAACTGTTCAAACCCCATTTGAAATAGTAGAAGTCCCCGATCACACACAGATATGTATACTTTTCAATCTTCAGTGTAATTCCTTATGTCTCTGTCCATTCAGCCCCCCCAAAATTACAGACCAACCATTTCCTTCAAACCTTTATGCCAACTTTCTTTTTAAGAAATTGGATACTAATAATATTCTACTATCATCCATGAGGAACAAAACAACTTTAGAAATAACTCTTCTGTGGTGAATCTTTGCTACAATGCTTCATTCAGTTGTGAAAATGCTTAAGATTTAAGATCTTCCAAACATTTTTCAATAACTTACAGCCAAGCAATAGTTATATCTCCAGCATCAGCAGTGTAATCTTGATGCAAAATCTGTCCCGAAGCACATTCACACGTCTTATTTTAGGATAGGCATGCTGGGATTGGAGCCCTTGGCGGAGCAAATTCCTGTCCAGCATGGTGTCATGCAGAGCTTTGTCATAGCTTTCTCTTTCCTCTTCTCTCTTAAAATAATCAGAGAAAGAATTCTGGATAATTGATATATGCTCTCACACGGAATTTACAGCGCGAGTTAGTGAGTATTGAAATTATGTTCTAAAAATGTATGCTTATCTTCTCTGCATCAAACCAATTTTGCTAATGATGAATGTTAGCTCGTTCTTTCTTTTTCATTCCTGTTGTAACAGTGAAAATTTCCTCTGAGGCCGATGGATTCCTCGTTTTTATCGGAAAGAAAAGATAAAGTGCAAATAAATGCAAATGAGAAATGCACACTAATGTAGAATATTTTAAAATATTGCTGCACCATCACATGCTCCCTCGAGTGAATCCATGTGGTCCTGTAATGAGCACTTACTACGATCCCAAAGTCTATCTCCTTCCGAGAAATTGCGGGCCAGGTCTTTATCCAAAATGTGTTTTCCCCGGTTTAAGACTTGATCTCACAGGCAGCCTTGCACACTTAGTGAGAGTCTCCCAACGCATAATGTGTGAGAACTTGGTCCTTTTGGAGGCTCAGCTCCCTTTGCACTGGCCACTTCCCCATTGAGAGTGAGCACAGATGGGCTGTCACGCAGTCACTGCATGGATTTAAACTCAGGGGGAGCATTTGACTGTGAGGCCACCGGAAGTGTAGGAGGGATTTCGGCCTGACCTCCCCACCATCCCTGATCCAATCCCCAAATCGCTGACCAGCTTCTGGCCTCAGACACTTGCCTTGAGAAGGAAATGTGCATTGGTTTTCATGAGAACAACATGTCTACACGGTTCGCCTATACCTCTCAACCTGGTCCGGCTTGAGCATCACTAGCTGTAGGTTCTTTTTCAGACTTGGTTCTGGAGTTTACCTTTCTCCAGGACACACACTTTCCAAACACATCCCAGACACTGTGTATATGGCTTGAGTTGCCATTGCTGACTGTAAGATCCTCCATATAAAAAAGTCATAATCCAAGAAGGGACCTTTATACACATTTTTCACGGCCCTGCCTTCCTTTCCTTCATCGGTTGATTATCTTGCGGCTCACTATGTTGTCCTCCATCTCTCTCAGGAGTCCATCCGTGGACTCAAGGCACCTTGCTGCTCTAGTTCAGACGACAGGTGTGTTATGAGCTTTGGGTACAGTGATATGCTCACGAAGATCTTGAAATATGCCAAGCAACCTTCCTAAATAAGACAGGGTAAAATTATTAACCATACTACCGTCAAAAGAACAGAGAATTCCTATAAAATCATCTGGCCTTCCTTCAGAGCTGCAGAGGAAATAAATAAGCCTCTCTTTTGTCCAGTCAGATCATCTAAAATCAATCCAACCACTGGAACTGTCTTCTTGGGCATTCCCAACTCTGTGTGGGGAGTTCAGATAAATCCTCGCTCACGATGGCATGAGGTGGCCTGCTGGTATGTGAGGTCACCGTCGTTTCATGGGACCTAACTGTTGCAGAGAAGAGACGTGCGCCTTGGAGCCACGTGGCAGCTTTGGGGTCCTTCCTGGTATTTACCGTCCACTAGCCGCCAAGGCTGCTCCCCAGACTGGTGACCGCTGGCCCGAAGGATGACTGACCTTGCCCCAAGCAGGAAGCTGCTGGTAACAGCTCTAGTGTAACTTGGAATTCATGGTCTGCGGTCGCTCGTAAAGACAATGCTCCTTGCTCCTCGCCCTCGGCTTATCCTCACTTGGTGACTGCTCTTCCCAGTTAGGTCCACAGTAGGTCTGTGACTTTCACATGATTTCCCAGCTAATGGCCTACACTGCATTCCCAAGATTGTGGATACAACTTAGAGAAAACATTGCCCAGCCCCTATGATTCTCTCTGACAAGAACCATTGGCCAGACTCTGCATTCCATGCCCTTCAGAAGCAAGAGAGGAACTCTTGTCCCATCCTTATTATACAGGAAGAAAAACTCCAGGCTTCTGTCAACTGAACAATTAAAGTTCCACTGAATTTATGTGGAAGTGGCTTCCCTGAGGTTAGTACCAGGCGCTTGGAAGGTTGTCTGCTCCCAGACGCCAGGTGTAAAGTGGGGTTCCTATTCCCACACTCCTCTTTCCAAGGGTTTTAACACGGGGGAGATGCATTACTCCTGCTGATTCTTCTTCTTTCAACAGTTCGCCGGGCTAAATCAAGAAGGGTTAGATGTCCTCTTCCCCCTCCCTAGACTAACCCTGACTCTACAGTGCCTGGGTCTGACACATAACAAGTTTTCAGAGTGTCCTGGGGAGAGAGGAGTGGGATGGCCGTTTTCCATGTCAACGCCTTATTTTCAACACCATAACCTAATGAAGATTTTTTTAAAAGGTACAGAAACTGTTCATTTACTGTCAGAAAAAATAAAAATAACTCACCAACTATGCCAAAACAATAAGCTATAAATCTTGGAAGACGTTCTTAGTATTCAGGTGGAACAGACCCCCAAAACCTAAACTCAACATGTGAGGCTATTTATTCATCTGAGGAATTACTTTTGAGCTAACTTTTCTCAGCAGGCCAAATCTGTTCAAAAAAAAACATTTATACAAGTTTTACTAAAATATTTCTGTAATACCTGAAGACAATTGAATATCCCTATTCTCCAGGCCATTCCAAACATTTTTCAATGTCTTAACATGGAAAATATTGGGGTTTAGATCAAGCGTTTATTTGATAATTTGAAGAGATAAAAAAAACCTTTGACCAAAATATCATTGACCCCATCCACACAAAAGTCCCTATACCATTTTCATGAAAGTTTGAATAGTAGTCAAAAACACATTTCAGTATCTTCACCTATTTTTCCACAAAGTGTCAACCTTGCTTCCTCAATTACAGAACTTCTACACTTTAAGCAAATACCAAGAGATTTCAATATTAAGTTACTTACCATCACTTCCTTCCAAACGTCCATGTAGAGTATAGATATGAGAAATTATTTTAACTTTTTATTCTTTTAGATTCTTTGTGAATCACCATAGGGAAACATATTTATGTGCTTTAAATTCACTGTGGTAATGTTAAAAGTTAACCAGATGACTTTATGTTTTGTTGAGGACCAGCATAGAAAAAGGCATATGAAAACTGTCTGCATCTTTTATAATTTTCTGTTAAAGACTTGGTCCTTATATGTGTTGAAAAATTCTCCATATATATATGTCTGCCTAATAACTTCCTCTGAAAAACTTTGCTTGACTCTTTTTTTAAGACAATTTTTTAGAGCAGTTTAAGGTTCCCAGCAAAATTGAGAGGGAAATACAGAGATTTCCATATTCTCCCTGCCCCGGATCCTGCACCAGATTTGTTATAACTAATGAATCTACATTGATTCATCATAATCACTCAAAGTCTATAGGTCGCATGAGGGTTCACTCTTGGTGTTTACATTCGGTGGGGTTGGACAAAGGTAACAGGATGTGTATCCATCATCATAGTATCGTACGGTGTATTTCACTGCCTCAGAAATCCTCTGGGCTCTGACTATGTATCCCTCCACAGCCCTAACCCCTGGCAACCACAGATCCTTTTACTTTCATCATAGTTCTGCCTTTTCCATAATGTCTTATAGTTGGAGCTTCCCTCACTTAGTCATACGCATTTACATTTTCTCCGTGTCTCTCCGTGACTTGATAGCTCATTTCTTTTCAGCACTGGATAATGTTCCATCGTCTGGATGTACCATAGTTTATTTAACCAGTCACCTACTGAAGGACATCATGGTTACTTCCAAGTTTGGAAAATTATGAATAAACATGCTCCAAACATCCATGTGCGGGTTTTTGTGGGAACTTAGTGTTTCAACTCTTTTAAGTAAATACCAAGGAGCATGACTGCAGATCATGCAGTAAGAATATGTTTAGTTTTGTAAGAAAGCACCAAACTGTTTTCCAAAGTGTTTGCGTTTAACTCCTTGTAAGAGAAATTATTGCCTGGAAGTTGCTTTAAGTCCTCATATGTTCTCTCTCACACCCACTTCTTCTCTCTGTTTTGACCCATGAACAGTCATAAAGTATGTGCTATGTACATGTGTCATGTGATTTTGATGACCTTACAGTTAATAAGGAGTTTTCAAAATTAACATTCAATTCATTAAAATATTAATTCAAAACCATAGCTTTTTCTAAATCATTGAGTTCAACTATAAAGTTTTTACACTTTATAAATGTAATGAATATAATATATAACAGGGTCTTTAATTAATGAATTATCAACTCTATTTTTAAAAATTTTATTGGGGTATAGTTGATATACAATGTTGTGTTAGTTTCAGGTATACAGCAAAGTGAATCAGTTATACACACATATATATATTCATTCTTTTTTAGATTTTTTTCTCACATAGGTTATCACAGAATATTGAGTAGTGTTCCCTGTGCTATACAGTAGGTTCTTGTTGCTTATCTATTGCATATACAGTAGTGTGTGTATTTTAATCCCAAGCTCCTGATTTATCCCTCCCGGCCATGTTTCCCCTTTGGTGACTACAAGTTTGTTTTTGATATCTGTAAGTCTGTTTCCCTTTTGTAAATATGTTCATTTTGTATCACTTTTAATTAGATTCCACATATGAGTGATATCATATGATATTTGTCTTTCTCTGTCTGCCTTACTTCAAGTTTTCCTAACCATTTATTGAATAGACTGTCTTTTCCCCACTGTATATTCTTGTCTCCTTTGTTGTAGATTAATTGACTATATAAGCATGGGTTTATCCCCGAGCTCTCTATCCTGTTCCATTGATCTATGTGTCTGTGTTCGTGTCAGCACCATACTCTTTTGATTACTCTCCCTTTGTAGTGTAGATTGCAATCAAGAAGCATGATACCTCCAGCTTTGTTCTTCTTTCTCAAGATGTATTGGCTGTTAGTGGTCTTTTGTGGCTCCATACGAATTATAGAATTATCTGTTCTATGTCTATTAAAAACGTCCTGTGAATCTTAATAGGGATTGCACTGAATCTTCAGATTGCATTGGGTAGTATGGACATTTTAACAATATTAATTCTTCCAATCCAGGACCATGGTATATCTTTTCATTTATTTGTGTTGCTGTCAATATCTTTCATCAGTGCCTTATAGTTTTCAGAGTATAAGTCTTTCACCTCCTTGGTTAAATTAATTCCTAGATATTTCATTCTTCTTGATGCTATTGTAAATTGGATTGTTTTTTAATTTCTCTTTCTAATAGTTTGTTATTAGTTTATAGAAACAAGAGATTTTTTATATTAATTTTGTATTCTGCAACTTCACTGAACTCATTTGCTAGTTCTAATAGATTTTTAGTGGAGTCTTTAGGATTTTCTCTATATAACATCATGCCATCTGCAAATAATGACAGTTTTACTTCTTCACTTCCAATTTTAATTCCTTTTATTTTTCTTGTCTGATTGCTGTAGCTAGGACTTCCAATATGTTTTGAATGAAAGCGGCAAGTGTGGGCCTCCTTGGCTTGTCCCAATCTTAGAAGAAATCTTTCAGCTGTTTACTATTGATCTGTTCAGATTTTCTATTTGTTCATGATTCAGTTGTGGAAGATTGTATGTTGCTAGCAATTTATCCATTTCTGCTAGGTTGTCCAATTTGTTGGCCTATAATTGTAGCAGACTCATGATTCATCACAGCTTTTTAGTCTTTAAAAACGTAGTGCACTAGGCAAAATTTTTCTAAAAATTATAAAAATTATATAAAAATTATTTTCTTAAAATTATAGCGTATATTCTCAAATCAAACTCTTTGATCTTGAACTATAGTTGAATCCCTTTCTTAGTCAATATCCTTGGGCAAGTCATGTAAGGTCTCTGAGTTTCAGTTACCTCATGTATGAAATGGGAATAATTAACGAACCACCAACCTCAGAGTTATTATAGGAATTAATTTAGTTTATGGATGGGCAGAAAATAGTAAGCACTTAGTGTTAGTGGTTACTTTTTTTAAATTCCTCAAAACCACAGGGGAAGAAACGGTTTTAGTATATTGGGAAGATATTAATGACAGAGTACATTTTATTTGCAGGTTTGTTTATAAAAAGTGCATGGGTTTTTATGTTCTCACATACTTACTAGAGTGTTGGAGACTAGCAGGTATCTTGGAAAGGCCGTAGTGATTGCATTTTGACAGAAGAAGAGATGCAAAGTTATTGGTGACCAGATGAGCAAGATTTTAATGTGGTATCCTAGCTAGTTTGGGATTTTGAACTTGAAGAGAGATCCATTTTTCTTAAATCCATTATTTAAGAAAAGTAGTAATGTGATTACGTTTACATTTTGGAAATATCGGACTGTTGACAATGCAGGTCATGCCATATAGAATAACAACGTTCACCACAGCAAGAACATGGGCAGAAATCATGTAGAATGGTATCCTAAATGTTAAGGGTATTAAAGTAAACCATACCAGGAAAGTGTCTCCTCAGTGACAGTTACTTACCTACAGTCAACAAGATGTTCCCCCAGGTAGTAAAATACCCAAACTTCCTTTGGCAATCTGCAGAGTTTGGGCAGCTATCTCTAAAGTGCTCTCAGAACTAACTGATAGAGATCAGAGGCAAACCGCACTAAAATATTAAATTGAAATTGCATATATGACTAGGAAAGATATGCAGAAATGTTCATTCACATTGAACTTTTTAGATAGATTCAGTTGGTTTGCAGAGTCACTCCTGCCAGTCGCCACTTCCAAGCAGCCCTTTATTTTATGTCCTTTGCTCACATAGCCACAAATATTAGATGCAACAGACACCCAAATGCGGGACAAACGCAACCTTCGCTAAATGAATTTTTTAATAACCTGTGAAAACAGCTATTTTTTTTCCACCCTAGGCCAGATTATGCAATATTATAATACTCAGTCACACATCTGATCTCTCAAGGCTACAAAGATACATTATGTTCTGCATTTAAGGTTGGTCTTGAGACGAACGTTTGACTTTTGAATTGTTGGACACGAATTTGTACCCGGCTTCCATGGCTCAACTGCTGAAGACACAAACACTCATTCTTCAGCCAAATGTTTACTCAACTCATTTCAGGGGAATTCTGACTCAGTGTAGAAGCTGTGAATTATCTAGCTGTCACATAGCAAGAACTAATGGCTTCCCAAATGCCATGTGATCCCAGCTCAGGTAAAAAAGGACACCAATACTCGTGAAATTGTCTCCTTGTTAAATTGAACGATAAGTTCGCTAAATCACTCAGAAATTAATGCAATAACACCTGTGAAATTAATTTTTCTATGTATTGATCTTTCATAAAATGTCATACATTTTTCAAAGCATTCTAAGAAATCATGGCATTAACTTACATTATTTGTTCCTTTACAGTTTCAAAGCATGCAGTATATTATTATAGCTCTTCAAACATTTCTCATGTTCCAGAAGCTAAGGCTTAAAAGAGTTAAATTCGTTTTGTACAAGTAAATAAAATGAGTGAAACAGGTCTTTTAAATTCTGGTGATAAAAATCAAATCTAAAGAAAATTAATTTAGTGAGATTTGTCACTATACTTGAATTTTATAGCCACACCTTTAGTAAATAACTGATTTATTCATTACACAAATGTTTATTTAAAAACTAGACCTGTGCTTGGGCTTCCCTGGTGGCGCAGTGATTGAGAGTCTGCCTGCCGATTCAGGGGACACGGGTTCGCGCCCCGGTCCGGGAAGATTCCACGTGCCGCGGAGCGGCTGGGCCCGTGAGCCGTGGCCGCTGAGCCTGCGCGTCCGGAGCCTGTGCTCCGCAACGGGAGAGGCCACAACAGTGAGAGGCCCGCGTACCGAAAAAAAAAAAAAAAAAACACTAGACCTGTGATAGACTGTATGAGAGATGGAGAGATATATAAAAGTGTCCCTATTTTCCAAAAATAGTGTGTTCATCAGGAAAGAGGGGGGTGTGTTTGTGCGTGCATGTGTGTGCATGTGCAGTGTTTAATCTTATTAAAATAACTATCAGAAGAACTAGATGAAATATCTTTATCTTTCAAACTTCCTAATGAATACAAAGTTTCATGATATTTGGCCTTTCCAAAGGTGGTACTTGCAAGCTTCTTGGACACTTTCTTACATACCAATTTTTACTTTTCCTCTGGAAATTCTAAAGTAAACAAGGTTAAACAATATCTAAGAGGTGCTATGATATAATCAACAAATATATTGAAAAAACATCAATTGCCACCTGAAAAAAATGAATTTTCCTTCTGTAAAATATTTAATGTTTATACTCAAGGCAGAAATTTTTTGGCCACATGAATATTCTGGTTAGTGTTTTTATTTTTAAATTTTTATTTTATATTGGAGTATAGTTGATTAACAATGTTGTGTTAGTTTCAGGTGTACAGCAAAGCGATTCAGTTATACATATACATGTATCTATTCTTTTTCAAATTATTTTTTCCCATTTAGGTTATTAGAGTATATTGAGCAGAGTTCCCTGTGCTCTACAGCAGGTCCTTGTTGGTTTTAAATATTTTAAAATGGTCCTTGTCCATTTTAAATATGCAGTGTGTACATGTCAATCCCAAACTCCCAATCTATCCTTCCCCCTCCACCCTTCCCCCCCGGTAACCATAAGTTTGTCTCTAAGTCTGTGAGTCTGTTTCTATTTTGTAAATAAGTTCATTTGTATTAATATTTTTAGACTATGCATATAAGCGATACCATATGATATTTGTCTTTCTCTGTCTGACTTACTTCACTTAGTATGACAATCTCCTGGCCCATCCATGTTGCTGCAAATGACATTATTTCATTCTTTTTAATGGCTGGGTAATAATAGACACGTCTCCAAAGAAGACATACAGATGGCCAAGAGGCACAAGAAAAGCTGCTCCCCATCGCTGATTACTAGAGAAATGCAAATCAATACTACAGTGAGGTATCACCTCATACCGGTCAGAATGGCCATCATCAAAAAATCTACAAACCACGAATGCTGGAGAGGGTGCAGAGAAAAAGGAACTCTCCTGCACTGCTGGCGGGAATGTAAATTGATGCAACCATATGGAGAATGGTATGGAGGTTTCTTAAAAAACTAAAAATAGAGCTACCATATGATCCAGCAATCCCACCCCTGGGCATATATCCGAAGAAAAACTTAGTTTGAAAATACAGATGCACCCCGATTCTCATTGCAGTGCTGCTTACAATAGCCAGGACATGGAAGCAACCTAAAGGTCCATCAACAGATGAATGGATAAAGAAGATGCGGTTAGTGTTTTTAAACACAACAGCCAAGAAGCTGGCGTCCATACTTCTTTTGGACATTAACACTGCATTTTGTATAAACTGAGGTAAGACACACACTTCCTATTCAGATACAAAACACGATGTAACAGTAGATTTCTTTCATTCTTTCTCTAGTGTCACAGTTCTGTCTCCAAAGCAAAAGACATTTATGGGAAATGGTGTTTACCTTTCTCTACTCAACTGGCATCTGAGAAAGGAGAAGGACTGCAGGTTTTACCCAACAGTCAGGCCCAACTTTGCTCCGTTTGTTGTAATTCCGTGTTGTCACAACAGGAAGCAGGTCAATAAACATGTAATTTGCCCTGAGGACTCTTCCTGTGAAAACTCTTACAGGCTTTGTTCTTTCATGAAGAAAAACAAAACTTCTACATTAATCTCAACCCTGCCATTAGCACAACGACAACAGGAAATCCATATAATTTTGGAAATTTCTAACATTATTTTTAATTTTTTAAAAGTGTGTGGACATTGATATCCCAAGTAGAATATCGCTTCCTAGAGACTGCATAGCACATTTATGCTTCCACTTTATGGTAATTTGGCAATGAAATAACATTAGCAATTGTTAGCATTGTTGATTATAAAGAGATGTTTCCTCACGTGTTTTTACCCAGAAATCTTGACTCTTTCTATCACCGGTTGTCCCCTACTTCATCCTTCTGCTACAGGAAGGGACAAGCATGAAAGAATGGTTTCACTCTTCTTTTCTATCATTTGAAGATTAATAAGTTGTCACCTACACTTTGTTTGTCAAATACATATGAGACCAAGGAAAAAACAAACTGAGAAGAAAGAAGCAGAATGGAAGGTGATGCTAATAACAGTTGTAGTAAAGGAAGAGAGAAGAGTTGGGAAAGGAGAAGATACAGCCGGAGTTAGAGGGGCAGCAGTGCTCTGGTGTCAGAGCCCAGTGGAGAATCCCGGTCATCCCCAGAGCAAATTTACTCCTTCTGTGATATCATCCCGAACAACAGACTTTCCCCATCCTTGCCACACTTGTTAAATTTTATTTATTGAATACCACTGAAATGTAGAACTCAATGAATATATGGTTTTTGAAGACTTAAGCAAGCAATTCATAGAGCAAAGTTTGCCGCCATGAATTGGATGGAACCTACAATGAAAGTAGAGTCCCAAAATGACTCTCCTGTGTTTTGACTCCCAAACCATAGATCTGGCTGACCTAGCCTGACCCAGTTATAGTTTTCTTGGCCATCTCTTCAAATGCTACTAGCTGTCTTCTGTTATGGCTATTTCCAGAAAATATTCTCTTTCTCATCACCCACCCATTTCAATTTTCTTTTCATTCCCAAGTGCCACTGTGAGGTTGGAGGTGGTCAGTTCTAAAACTAAGAAGATTCTGGCATCATAAAATGATTATCTCTGATTCTTTGAGAAACAACTACTAACATAAGACTTTGTCAGCCAGATTTGCGAATTCAAAGACATTTAGTATTCGACTTGTGTTTGCGTTTCCAATGTGTTCTCATTTTCCACAGTTCTGCCACTTGCTTTTCCAGTTCAACATCTATTAGAAGACTCTTTGAAACGCAAGAGAGGTTACAAACATGTTCACATGTAAAGTACACCATTTTGACCATCAAATCAAAAACCTACCCATAGGCTAGATAATAGTCAAACTTGTGAACAAAATTGCTTCTGGCTTCCCTTGTACTTTCAGTAAAATAACGCAGTTTATCACTTAATTATCCCCTACTTGCTTCTCGTAAATCATTAATATTGACCCAAACTGTTCGCTGTAGTCCTTAAGGAAAAGGAGCCTTAGGATCTCGCGGGATCTGAGCACAGTATCAGGAAGGTAATGGGCGTTCGCTCAGTGTCCTCTGAGCGACAGCTGGTTGCTGTAATACACTTATTTCTGATTCGCTGAAAAATTGCTTCCGGTGCAAAGGCCAAGGGTCCACTTCTCATTAAAGAGCGAGATGCCATTGAGACAATGGCATGTAACTGCCTGCCGTGTGTGGCTTGCGGAAGTCCAGCCCCCAGAGACCTGCAGCCTGATGATGGCACCTGGCACCAGGACTTCTGTTTCCGATGCTCTACGCTTTGGATTACTCAAATCCCAGAAAACGGTCCCTTTTACGGACCAAGAACACTTACTTTGATTCACATATACATTAACACACAAAGTCTATACGTGAGTAAAATACTTTAATAAACATTCAAGTGGGAGGGGCATTAGGCTGCAATAAGAAAAGGCACCCGAAATCTAAACTTAGCCATCCCTCCTCCAAAGAATCACCAGCACTGTTAGCCCCGCTGGCTGCCCCCACCACCACCACTGCACCAGCGGGCATGCGCTCGGTCATCTTTACATTCCCTCCTCTTCTCTTGCGTCTCTCCTGCTCCCTTATTCTCTACTGGGTCATTCCCAAAGCTACTACTTTTAAATATTCTACAGTGAAGCAAAATTAAGCTCTCCAAGTGTCGTTAGACAGTAAATGCTAGGTCCTTGGCTGCGCAAACTCTTTGAATAGCTCTTCTATGGAGAGCTTTCAATAGCAATTTATTCCTCCCTTCTACTCCAGAATTTCCTTCACTGTCAATAGTTCTAATTGCTAGGAATCATGTAGAGGAAATGTTAAATAACATGTCAATGGTGTAAAAGATGATACTGGATTTAAAGAATATCTTTTAAATCCTTAAAAAAAATAGAAGTACACCATCACAAAGTCAAAGGAGATGTCATAGACGGTGTGATAGTCTTCAGAATAAGTTCATAATAAAGAAATCTGCTGGGGAGGAGAAGGTGTGCCCGGGGTGGCCTTTGCTTTAAGAGGAGGGTCGTGAGAACAAACATTTCTGCAGCAGCCTCCACGCCAGACACAACCTTACCCCTGAGCGTAAGGAGGACCTGAGGCGTCCACAGAAGATCAAACACGTGAGTCTGAGCAAAGCTGGGATTCAAACAACTCAGGGGTCACTCAAAAGTGGAAGCAATGAGAGGTCTGACTTTCTCAGCCAACGATCCCTCGGTGAGCAGTTGCAGAGTTTCCAGCTCTAAACTAGTACACGTTTCCATCAACCTATTTTATCCAGATGTATCTTGTCAGCACACATAAAAGATTTGAAGTGAGTTGTAATAAAAAAGAAAATAGCAGAGCCATGGAAATTTAGCTAGATGCAAGCAATATTACCCGAAGTAAACATTATATAGAAATATAGGTTAAAGGATGCTACACAAATAAAATACTGATATTAAATTGCACTAAGCCTCTTGGCTAGACAAGTGTGAGAAGTCAATTCGTTATAAAAATTACATCTTGTATTGTTAAAAAATGAAACTGAAACTGAGGTCCCCTAAAACTAAGTTCTTCTGCTGAGTTGACAATGAACTGCTTTATCCAAAACTTGACTTTCTTTATCTTCCTGAACCCGTTCCCCTCAAGATTGAGGGGTCTCAAAGAGAAGGGGTATTGAACCCATAAACAAGCCCCCGTGTCCCTGTCCTTTGAAGTAAAAGCCTTTTGCTTTAGTCTCCCAGGCTTCCCCTGAGTCTCTAAAGGCTGCGCTAGAGTTAATGATTAGGAATGAGAAGATGTAGAAACAAAGAAGAGCTGTTGGGCCAGGAAACTGGTAACGATTTAGACTATAAACCAGCCACATGGCAGAATCACTGAACTCCCAGTTCCCTGAAAGATACAGGTAAAAGCCCGACACACAGTCTTAGGTGGACTTTGCAGGAAGCAGACCCACCAGATGAAAAGTGCTGACTGTAAGAACGTAGACCCGAGACCATTTGAAACCAGAGGTTGATGATGCTTGAAACCTCACCTCGATGCCAGCCAACCCGAGAATCGGGCATGAGGTAATCATGCACCCTGCAGCCCCTCGCTCACACGGCCTTTAAAAACCGTCCCTGAAAGCCCTCGGGGAGTTTGGGTGTTTCGAGCATGTTCTGCCCGTTTCTCTTGCCTGGAGCCCTGCCTGGCGTCATCACCAAGAGAGGCATGAATGAGCCCTCAGGACAAGATGGAAACTGAAGGGCCCAGGCACTGAAGAGGTTTTGACTTGTGTCAAGAAAATTACAAGAAGAGGTGTTCAGTGATGGACCACCTCCAAGTGCCCATGAGACAGTCTGCTTTTTAAATGTGCCACAACCAACAAAACCAGCCTTAGCTTGAGGACTGTTTAGTAGGGCTTTTCCCTCCCTGACCCCAAACTTGGAACAAGCAGGCATGGGGTAGGAGATGGCAGAACAAAAACTGAAAGACTGATTGTGGCCCCTTTTCCACCTCCAAAGGGAGCCTTTGCTGGCCTGAGATGGGATGGGCCTGGAGGACAAGAGAATTTTGAATTGAATTTGGAATTTTGTCAAATTCATTAAAGAAATGAAGGTTCTTTGAGTACTAAAGTAACAGAAGGTCATCTCAAAATTATCTAATAGTAAACAAACTGAACTAACTGCCAACCATTTAGCACAGGGAAGGAAAAATCCAACACCGACAGCCAGTTTACAGGAGAAGGCAAGAGAAAAATTAAAATTGTTTTCAAACTGCACCCTATGAATCATTTTCTCTGCATGTTCATGGTATGTATTCCAGGCGCATAAGTTGCTAAATCACTAAATGTATGCATTAGTATGAATGTGAGCATTTCTAAAACACTAGAACAAGTTATGGAATATACGTAAGGTGAAATACACGCTCAGTTTGTATGTACAGAGCACAAACAAAGGTGCTAATTCTTTTGCTTAATTAGTTTCAGTTCTTGCAAAGTAAAGCATATTTCAATGGCAAAACTGCGTTTGGTATTTTACCTTTGCTTTCGTGTTGGTGCACAGAAGCATCTTAATAAAGTGATGAAATATCTGACATCCGGGTGTTTATTTTCTTAAGAGTTAGCTATCTGCCACATTTAGACTTGCACGACCTCCAGGGAGATGACAGACAGCTTGAGAACCCTCTGGAGTTGCCGAGAGGTTAGCTCGGTTCAGAGATGAGAAGCACGACGGGTACCTTCCCCCAGCGCGGGACTGCCCAAAGCTTGGCCAAATGCACAAGGGTGCCAATCGGCGGCCTGATTTGTGTCAGAGTGGAACTGAACAAGCAATAGCTGCTTTTTAATAATTTCTCATACACAGAACTATCTTCCCCGTGTCAGGCGGTCACAAGGTCTACATTCCTCCATTATTACAAATCGAGCACTTGGAAGCTTATTAAATTAGATGCTTACCATGTAATAAATATTTCTAAAGAGTTAATATGGCTTCATAATCAGAGATTAGCACACTTCCTCTTTTTTTAACCTTTGTCCGTATACTGCCCGTTTTGCCTATTTTTGAAATTAAAAATAGTGATAACAACCTAGTGTCTCTGTACAAAAAAAGAAGAAGTTGGAATCATTCACTTGTGGATTTACATGCAATGTCTAAAAGTCCACAAGTTCTACTAAAGTAAATATGCATCGAACTGTCGATTAAGTACAGTTCAAAACATAGACTGATATGACGACAACTAAACCAAGACTCATTTATACGGAAAGGGAGAACAAAAGGACAGCTACCCCTCCCCAAGGTCAGGGTCAACGATGCTGAGAACACGGACAGGGAAACCTCCATGTCCTCGGCACGCAGACGCCGCCCCGTGGCCACTGCGCATGCGTCAGGACTCCGCATCCCGGAGCTCCTGGGAAACTCTGTAAACAAATTGGCTTTGCTACAAAGTGTTCATTGTCAACAACTCGCTTATTGCTATGCTAATAAGTAACCCTTATTCATGTTTTACAAAAGAAAATACAGAACTGTGGTCTGCGCTTCAGGAAAGGGGACCTGGCAGTATTTGTTAGAAGTCAATATTCAAAACGCAGTTTAATTATTCAAGTTCAGTGTATGGTGTCCAATAATGAGGAGAGAGCGCTGTGGGCGCTGTGGGTGGCAGTGAATTCCCCTTACAAGGCCTCGCCATGAAGCCTGTTCGTAAGGATCCCAGCTAAGGATCCCATAAACGCTGCTGTCATGAGTAACATCTGTGTTCGTTTCTGTCTTCTCGGTGAAATCCTTCTGGAAGCACTAGCTTGACACACATATAACTTTGATGCTCTTGAAAATGTACTGAAAATCTCCATTGACTCAGGGAAGAAGCACGATTATCAAAGTACGAATTAAAATCATGATGTGCAAAGTTTTAAAGATATGCAAAAATTTTCTTTTAAATGAATTATTCAACTGTAATATTTGTTTAATTTAAAGAAATTTAAATTTACATGAAAATTCTTTTGAAAAGCACACTGGCTGGGTTACAAACTTAAGTTATCATGTAGACGTTTAAAAAATAAAAAATAATGATAATTCACATTGCTATCTGTCATACCCAAGTTATATCCATTTCTCATATCTTAGGGTTTTGTCCGTAAGTACACATAAATTGCTGATATTTTGTTTCTTTCGCTTATGTCATTACAGATAGTTTATTCAGCCTGTTCATTCACTCAATACACTAGACTATGCTGTGGTAACATTCAGGTCCAAAACGTCAGCACTTTATCATCAGAAAGGTTCACTTCTCACTCATTCCGGGCCCATGGTGGGTTTCCACGGGCTGCAGGACTTCCTTGGACAGGTCGGCTGCGGAGGGGTCCGGGGGACTCACACCCGGGTTAAAGCTTCTAGCGGAGGGGAAGCGGCCGTCCACGCCCATCCGCATCGGCTCGGCTCTGCCCGACCTCACGGTGCGGGGAGACGCAAAAGGAGAAGGAACATGGTTTGTGAACAGTACTAATGACTGTCTCGTCTATTTCTGGACATTGAATTTGTTTTCAGTCTTTCTACAATTTTATTTTTTTTGTTTGTTTGGTTTTTGCGGTACGCGGGCCTCTCACTGCTGTGGCCTCTCCCGTTGCGGAGCACAGGCTCCGGACGCGCAGGCGCAGCGGCCACGGCTCACGGGCCCAGCCGCTCCGCGGCACGTGGGATCTTCCCGGACCGGGGCTCGAACCCGCGTCCCCCGCATCGGCAGGCGGACTCTCAACCGCTGCGCCACCAGGGAAGCCCTCTACAATTTTAAAGAGTGCTACAGTGGATGTTCTCAAATACATTTTTCGTGTTGTTATTTCTTCATTGCAAATTCCCAGGAGTGGAATTGCTGGGTTAAGAATACAAATATTGTAATGACCCAAAACATGTTCCCACTTTGCTTTTCAATATTATAGGCAATAAATGGATCTATTTTATTCCCCAGGAACTACTTGCTATTCAACCCAGTACGCCTGTTGTCTTAAATTATAGACAATCCAGTCTTCATGGAGTAAACAAATAATACATTCTAGCCTAGGATTTTACAAATATCTCTGTTTTGAGAGATCATGACTTTACATTGAGAAACTGAAATTGTTTTAACTAAGAAAATATTTTGGAGGGTCATAAGAGTTATGCACCTGTCATTCTTTTGTTTCATATCACTTTGCAATTCCCGCCTCACATCGCTGATAAAGGAGATTGAGTGCAATCTTTCCGGTTCTATCTATCTATCTATCATACCATAGGAAAGACAGAACTAGAAAGTACCATATATATGTAGGTGTATTACATGCTACTCTCTTAGGGACAATAAAACAGTACCTAGATTTACCTAGCATTTTTGATAATGACTGAATCACTCGAAGTTCTCACTTGTATTCAATAACAGACTCTGGCTAATTGAAAGAAATATTTTGAAAGGAAATCGGGTAGCTTTTACTGAACCACTAGGAAAAGACTAGGGGATAAAACCGAAAAAAACTGTTTCAGAAAAGTAGGCAGAATCCCTTATAGCCAAAATCTGCCCTTGCAAACAGCCGGGCTGAGGTCTCTCTGCTGTGATCGCTGAGCCCGCGGCACCCCTTGTCATACGTGCCTCTGCGGGCAGGTGACGCGGGCTCAGGTCCAGCCCCACGACTGCCTTTGGAGACCAGAAGCTGATGCTGCCTCCTCTGCACTCCCTCCCGGCTCCTTTCCTCTGGATCCAGACGTTTAGGTGGAGGCATGTGGTGGGCCAAGGACAGTTCAAGCGTCCCAGACTACAAGACAGCGGGTTCCGTGTCTCTGTAGTCAGAGCGGGGGCCTGTCCCACCGAGGCTCACCCAGCAAGGTGTTCCCCAGACACGGGAAAGGGCTTCAGAAGAGGGAGGCACAGAACCACAAGCGGAACAAGTAGCAGCACGGAAGCAGCACGCAGTTACTACAAGCAGCGCACTTAGACATCTTCCACAATTTCCTTTCATATATCCCCGCCCCGGCCCCCCCACCCCGCGCCCGCCCCCGCCCCCCCCCGCCGCCCCCGCCCCCGCCCATCAAAGCCTGACTGAGATTGTTCTGTTCACTTCCTCTGCCCTTTAACTGCGGAATTTAAAAAGCTTTGCTTTGCTTTGTTTGCAGCTTATAAAGAGAGTATTCATTTCACATTTCCTTTGATGAGTCACATCCTTCTGCTTTTAGAGTCTCCGATGCATTCTCTTTCTTATATTTGTGGTTCTGTCATCCCTTATAAAATCTGTGTCGTATATCCAGAAAGGTGCTGCAATCATTCACGGTATCCCCTTTCTCTGGCTTAGGGGAAGAAGAACATGTAGGTGGAAATTGCCAAGAAGTCAGGAAGGAAGGCACATAAAGAAACGGGGCTTTATTCCTCCAATTTGTCTAGTAGGAAAGACGGACAATCCCAATACAAACACAGGTGCTGTATAAAAGAAGTAAGTACAGCGTACAGTTTCAGAGGAGAGATATTTGATCTGAGGTTTTCTTTTAGCATGAAGTCTATCACGTAAAGAAAGGATTAAGTGCCTGTAGGGAGGTTTTCCACATTGATTTCCGTAAGAAGTTTCCTCTGATATGTACATTTTATAAGAAGATTATAATTTAATAATGAACCGTCACCTCATTCAAAAACCTCTCCTCAGCATTGCTTTGTCTAATGCGGAATAATTTTCCAAGCTTCTGGTACAAACTCATCATTGCCCCGAATAATTATTTGTGAAGTAATAGAAGTTTTTAAAAAGAAAAGAGAAATTCAAATTAGAGATTCATATTTCAAACTTTGCCCCCTTTAAAGCCAAATAAACCCAGCTTTAACTTTATGTCCTTTTTAGCATTGAAATAATGAGACGTTCACTTTCAATACAAATATCTCAATACAAATATCTCACCAAACCACCAAAACAGTTTTGAAAGAGCTCAAAACAGAGTTTACAAAATTCCCAACTTTTCGACCGAGAAGCGGCCCTCCCTCTGGTCTAAGGCCAAGTTCTGCACCTGCACCCAGTTCCCCCTCCCCTTCCTTCTCATACACCTCTGACCCATTCCTCCTGATAATTGCTTTGCAATACAGTTTGGGTTGGGAAACATCGATCTGATCTAACTACCTCATTTTTTTAGAGGATGACATTCAATTTGAGAGACATTAAGTGACTCAAACCTACTCAGTTGCAAAGTCAAGTCCAAGGCAAAGCTGGTGAAAACTAGGAAACCTATCTCACATTGAGATTAGTTGAAAGTGCAGTGGAATATTTAGTTGGGAGTTTGATTTAGTTAAATATTTCTTTGGCCAGCAGACTTGAACTCAAACATATGAAGGCTTCAGGAAGACATTTTCAGCTCAACTTTACAAATAACTAAAAGCCAGTGTTCCCTAGAACATGGCGCTCCCAGTGGGATGAATTGACTTTCATGATGGCGAATTCCTACATATTTGTTGTATTCCTGAGCATAATACATTAGGAGGATGTAAGGTGGCTTGGAAATGGTCTTGGCTTTGGGCTGAAGATCCTCCTGGAAGACACGTGGTCAGATGACCGACCCATGAGGGGGTCCCATTGCTGCTGCTGCTGCTGAATTCTTCGATCTATAGGGAAAGTCACTTAATTGTCCTCACCAGGTTTTTGTGATGGTCGTGGAAAAGCACAGGGATATTGGTACCCTACTTCACAATTTGTGATTTGCACTGTTTTTACTCACCCAACACTTTATCAAATATATTATTATTTTAAATAATTGGCACTGAACTTAGAACATTTTGACTGTTTGGGCTGCTCTAAGAAAATAAGAGTAACAAGAGTAACAGCAAAAGCATCCCTCGTGTTTTGCTTGGAAATGAATTTCTAAGGCACATATTGAGAGATTCTCTTCCAACCCTTGGGAGTCTGTTCAATTCCCATCACCTGTGTCTAAATCAGTGGGTTATCCTGTCAACTAATGACAAGTAATAAGGTGACAGAATGTGTATCGTTACGTTTCATCTCACTGCCTCATTATTTTGAGTTAGTGGAGGTACAGACACAAACACAAATTGGCGCTATTACGCACAGTACTCTACTGTGTTAACGGGGCAGGAACCTCCACCCGTGTATAAATCTGATGCTGTCCTTCCGAAATTATAGGAAGACCAAGCGAGAAGAGGGGTTTCTAACTCTTTAAAATCCAGAAATGTGGAAGAAAGAGAGAGATAGACAGAGAGACAGAGAAGGAGGGAGGGAGAAAAGCCTCTGACAAAAGCAGAGAACTTGAAGAGGCTCATTTTCATAATATGAAATGCAGTATTTACTTTTCTCTAGCGGGCAAGAAAGGAACCCAGCATGTAAGGATTAGCTCAAATTGATTTGAAGGCACGGATCTCTTTATGAAAGAGGTTTCAAAGGAAAAACACGGCGCATGCTCTGGCACTAGGAAGACGGTGCCAGGAAGGATGGTGCCCTCCATTCACGTTCCAAGAAGGAAATGTTCATTAGCCCGAAATACCAGGCTGCTTGCAGAACACGTTCCTGCACAAACCTGTTCCTAACACTGCGGAATATTGTTTCCGTCTGGCCTTACAGCAGCGATTGCTTCCAATATTGTCTTTCAGCTTTATTCCTGGTGGATATTAACTCAGTCTAGGAATATGCACAGTGCAGTGAAACTTGCACACTTGTCCTTTGTGAATCAGACATATAGGAACTCTATAAGCAGGAAAAATTCAACAATTTATCTAATCGCAAACTGTATTATATTATGGGAAAATAAGTAAAACTCCTATTGATGTAACCTAAAAAAACCCATTGAAATATTATATTAAGGTTGCATTTTATGAAAGAAGAGGAAAGAAAAACTTATTTTTAGAAAATGCCTACAATAGTTAAAGCTTATTCAGATTTCTTGCTTAAAGAAAGGGTGAGAAAAAAAACTTTAAATATTCGCTGAGTCAGTCTTACAGAGGAAATGTTTATGAATCTCACTATTATAAAATATGATAAAACATCATCTGTACTCTGGCTAAATGATTCATAAATAGTTACTTATTACAGTAAAAATAAATTTCTAAAGAGTCAGACATATTTGCCACCTTCATGACCACATCTTTGCAAAGTGTTACCTGTGGAAAGACACCCCCCCCAGATTTGGGATCTCAGAATTGTGCCGCCTGCTCCGTCATTGCCAAAGGCATGATTATTTAACACCCTACAAACCACACGCTGTTCATGCGTTACAGCCGCTCCCGGGGGAGGGGCTTATGTTCTGGTCCCTCCTGTGGTTATTAAAGATAAGAACCAGACGCTATAAGGAAAAGAAAGTGACAGATTTGAATATCGTGGGAAATAGAAGAACTGCCTTACAGGAAAATTAAATGAAATGATAAACAATTATTTATCAATAAAATAAAATCGAGTAATGTATAGTAGGTACATAACTAAGAGGCGGGAACCCTGGTAGCATTATAATCTTACATAAACACATACTTAATATGGTTAGAAATTGTTCTTTTCTCCTAGTCCAGGAAGAGACCCCCAGACACAACATGGACAGCTGGTGTATGTTCACGTGTGTTAACATCCTCCACCAGCAAGTGGCCTCGGGGGTGCTAAGTGGGTCAAGATTCTGAGGGCCTAGGGTCTCACGTGGTCCAGAATGTGCCCTAAAGTCAGCCTCCCAATGTCCTCTCGTTCCCTGTGACCCTCACTCTATCCCTCACTGTCCCCTCTTCCAACTGGAAACAACACGAAGAGCAGAGCAGTGACAATTGCATCAGCTGCCTCGGTCGTTCAGTGACTGGTGCACAGAAGAAACGCTTACTGACCGCCTCCGGCGCTCCAGACTCAGCTCTGAGTGCATTGCGACCAAAAGCGGAAGAAACGAAGCTCTTTGCCCTCGTGGAGTTTACATTCTGGAGGAAGCCTATAGTGAACGCAATGTTTCAGGGAGAAAAAGTCATCTAAACAAGCGAGGATGAGAGAGTGAGGTCATGGTTAAACTAGAAGGTTGAGCGGGGTAAATCAGGGCTCAAAGAGCGGGGGGTTTGTGATAAGGGACAGAGGGAAAGAGCGTTTAAGAGAGATATTGGATAGGACACCCTTGGAAAGAATCTGGAAAGAGGAACGATAGTCATGACAACAGTCAGCGTATTTTGAACAGAAGGGAAATGTGAACAAAACATAGACCTGGGATCGGGGAAAGCACTTTAGGACAAGTGCCGTCAGCTTGGTGACGGGAGCAGGGTGGCACAGGGTCTCTGGTCTCTCTGCGCATCGCGTGAGAGAGGCATTAGCTGCCCTTTTGCTCCAAACTCCCTTTCCGAGGACACTTCTGTAGCAAATCACCTTGATAGAGAGAGGTAGGGACCCCTTCCAGAGCAAATGGCAGGCCTGTGTTCAGCCTTGGGAGATGAGAGAGTGTTTGCTGGGTAGGCATGTTCATCTTCCAGTGTAAAAGGTGAAAGTTCCCCAAGTTCACGGTCCTCAGCTGTGCTTCAAGCCTGCTCTCTGCAGCATCCCCTGGGCCCCCTCCAAGTGCCCCCATGGCGGGGAGGCGGAGGAGGGGTAGAATTGAAGGGTTCCAGACACAGAGCTTCTGGCCGTCTTCTCCCAGTGGGTCCCAGGTCTCTTCAATTCTCCCAGTAATGATGTGTGATAAGACACACTGAGCTAGGGAAGCTCACCGGAGCCCTGGTATGCAGTCTTGTCATGTAGACACTGCTGGCTGTTCACGTGGCCAACCTTAGTCCCCAGCCCTTCTAGGGGTCTAGCTGATAGGACAAGACCCAGACCCCTATCATAAGTCACATCCTTACACCACCCAGTGTGGCTCGAGGCTCCCGGGTAAACAAACATACTTTTCTCAAGTGGTACATGCCCAGAGCTTAGAGATTACCTACAAGGACTTGAGAACAAAAGCCATACGTCTGCACAAGGTTAAATTCTTCACGACACACCCGAAACCAGGGCTCTCACGTGTTCTGCCAACATCCATGCCATGGTGGCAGCCTACCTTGTTTGCTTGCAATTAGGGCAAAACCTCAGACCTTACGGCTCTCGACAGGAAAATGAAGAGGGTTTTACTGAACAATGTATCGAGAAAGAAAGGTAAGCAGGGGTTACGTCATGGATTCTTTTTATGTTATGCTGAGAGGCTGAATTTTATTCTTTAGCCAATTCAGTTTATATATGTGTAGAGACAACAGTCTACATCAGAAATGTGTTTTTTCCTAAGAATCAGTCAACATCCCATATGTAGAGGCAGAAACTGCAAGTTTTCGGAAAGTGTTTTGGAAATCTAGAGGGTAAAACATTGAAGAAGTTGGCAATAAACAGACTGAATTAAAGATCCAGACGCCATCAGCTGGATCAGTCGGTCATGAGGGAGGCCTCCCGATGATAGTGGGAAAAGATAGGCCCAGAGGAATAGTAAACAAAGGACAGGTGTCAGAGGCATAGAGGGGGAAGATCAGGAATGACAGAAAAATATGATGAGACCCTGGAATGCTAGAGTTTAAAACTTCACAAATTGATCAGATGAACTAACAGCAATATTCGGGTCAACTATAAGTGTGGGTCGTTAAGACTGACTAGGAACACGATGTTAGACTTTAAAGCATAGTCTAGGTATACCTTCATTTTATTGCACTTTACAGATATCGCATTGTCCACAAATTGCAGGTTTGTGGCAACACCTCATGGAGCCAAGTCTATTTTTCTAACAGCATTTGCTCACTTCATGCCTCCCTCTCACATTTTGGTAATTCTTACAATATTTCAAACCCTCCAGCAGCAAAAAGATTACACCTTGCTGAAAGCTCAGGTGATGGTTAGAATATTTTGGCAATAAAGTATTTTTTAAATTAAGGTATGTACATTGTTCTTTTAGACATAATGCTATTGCATACTTAATAGACTATAGTGTAGTGTAAATATATGGTGTTTTTTTTTACATCTTTATTGGAGTATAACTGTTTTACAATGGTGTGTTAGCTTCTGCTTTACAGCAAAGTGAATCAGTCATACATATACATATGTTCCCGTATCTCTTCCCTCTTGCGTCTCCCTCCCTCCCACCCTAAATATACGTTTTAATTGAAGTATACTTAACTTACAACGTTGTGCTAGTTTATGGTGTACACCAAAGTGATTCATTTACACACACACACACACACACACACACACATATATATATTCTTTTTCATATTCTTTGCCATTATAGTTTATTACAAGATATTGAATGTAGTTCCTTGTGCTATACAGTAGGTCCTTGTTGTTTATCTCTTTTATATATAGTAGTTTGTACCTGCTAATCTCAAACTCCTGATTCATGCACTGGGAAACCAAAAAAATTTATGTGACTTGTTTTATTGTAATATTTGCTTTATTGTGATGGTCTGGAACAAAATTTGCAGTATCTCTGAGGTGTACCTGTAAATTAGACACTAGGATTAATCATATACAAAGACATTAATGGATGTAAGACACGACGAGAAAGGAAAATAACATACACTGGAAGCCCAAATCCTAAGTGTATGTGGAGGGTGAAGTCTGTAAATGACAACCTAGAAGGGCTCAAGGTGTCACTTCTGTGGCAAGAACCTCAGTGAAGGAGGGGCAACGATTGGTGGATCTCTGGGTGGACAGTTAGAAGACACGTGTATTTCCCCTTTGTAGTCTGATGATTGAACACCCTGGACTTGAGTGGACTTCCAGGGAAAGTTCTGGAAAGTGGATGAACCCCTGGTCTCAACACAGAGAAGGAGTGAGTGTGGAGGGTGGTACTGAGTGTTCTCTGAAGCAACCAAAGACAGGAATCCTTGCCCACAGTAAGCCTTGTGGAAAGAGTACAAACATCCATATGGTGTGATGGTTAATTTTATGTGTGGACTTGGTGTGGCCACGAGGGCAGCAGTGGGGTGGGCGCCCGGATGTGTGGTTAAACATCATTCAGGATGTACTTTTGAGGGTGTCTTTGGAGAAGATTAACATTTGAATTGAATTGAAGTGAGGCAGCTTGCCTTCCCTAAGAGGGGTGACACCCAGTGAACCCCCTGAAGGCCTGGATAGCACAAAAGGCTCTGGAAGGAAGAAGTCACTCTCTAAATGTCTCTGATGTGAGACATCCGTCCGGCGTCACTGGCCTGTGGACTGGGAGAAGCTGCGCCACCAGCTCTCCCAGGGCTCCAGCTCGCCACGTGGCTCAGCTCCTTCTAATACATCACATATCAATAGATCGTATATATTTATATATAACGTATCCTATTGGTTCTCTTTCTTCTGCAGAACCCAGTCCTAATGCACATGGGGAGATGCTCTCAGTGGGGGACGATGGAGGAGCCCCTGGGTAAAGCAGCGTGGTGTGAACGTGTGGGGTCGCGCGGCTGCGAGGACGCAAGGATGAGACGCATCCGGGGACGGGCTTCCTCAGAAGCTTGAGGTCCCAGCTGCAGACGAAGCACTGCTAAGCTATCAGAGTCTAATCTTTGCCAAAGTTTCCAGTGGGAAGGTACCAAAACTAATTAGGAGTTGCTGAAAGGCTGAGCGGGTTTCCTACGCGCTGTCTCCCGGGAAAACTCTCTGACGCACAGCCCGTTGTTTGGCTTACGCATCAGCAGTAGAGATTAGAGTGGTGCCCAGTAAGAAGGCCAGATGTCCCCTGTGGTGAATGGGGAGAAATATACTCTTTAAAATGGAATTACTGCTTGTAGCCCGTAGTGATAAGTCATAGAGATGTAACGTACCATGCAACGGATATAGACAGTCATTTTGTCCTTTAACTGTGTAATGTGCTAAATATCACTGCAGCCAGCAATATTACAGTATGCACATGTGTCAGAGTTACACACTGTACACCTTAAATTTACACGACGTTTTATGGCGTTATTCAATAAAAAAACTTTCAAAAATGTAAATGGAATCACTGCAATCAGACGCACCCATATAGTTTCATTCAAAAGCCTAAATTGTAGAAGAATTCAGGAACATGATAATATCCACCTGAACTAATGAGAATAAAGAGAGATGAAAGACATTAAACAGGGAAACAGACCTTCATATGAGAGACAGTTTTCTTAAGAGGGCCGTTACCAAGGAAACTGACAATGCATCTTTTCAAGTCTTCGTGTTTCCCTTCGATTTCTGCTCGTATTTGAGAGCGATAATCTGATTCTTTGAATTATGGGATGGCGCTACTCACACATTAAGAGGTGTGATCCCCAAGGAGACCTGGGCTTCAACAAAAGCAGGTGAACATCGGGCTAACACCAAAGTGACATCGCTTCATTTTCAATTAACAAATCGCCTCTGAGGACATGATATTTCTGGCACTTTGAGAGGTTGCAGGAAGCCTCTCAGGGGGTGGAAAAAGCAGAGGGAAGGTTCAAAGATAGTGTTAACAGCGTTCTTCACCTTTCTTGTGCCGTTAGGCTCAGGTGTCTCCTTTGGTCTCCTCATCACGGTAAAGCATACAAATGCAGAGGAGGATAAAAGAATCCAAGTATATTGAAATACATTTACCAAGATATATTTTTAAAATATTGATGTTCTACTGTGCATACTTCCTCAGTAAGGCATTAAATAATAAGATATATGGATGGATCTAATAATCTAATAATTTTAAAGTAGTGGTAAATACAAGAGATATCTTAAGACATCTGCAACAGCTATAATACATTATGAAAATATCTTTTCCTTCTGTCGGTGACAAGATCACAGGTCCTGGTAATACTACTTTTTTAAGCCTCAATTCATGATTAAAGTAAATAGTCAATTTCAGTTAGACCTTCGGAAAAATACAGATGTACATTTTCCATGCAACACATGTGCCCCCTGAATTCTATCCACTGAATTATATCCCAAGAAGTTTAAAAGAAAACTGACTGAATGCAGCCTTTTCTGTGACAGACATTGTACCACAGGGGATACAAAAATTACTGAGAGCATATCTTGGCTTCAGGCATGTTGAAATCTCGTAAAGTAACCTAGACCAAAAGGGATCTGAGCAGTAAGGAATAAGACAGCCGTCTTGTAAAATGGCCCAGAGATTCCACTTGGATATATATTCTAGACTCTGGGCTGAGTGAAATTGTCATATATGTGCACCAGGAGCAGCTACTTTATTACAGTATTCTTAGTAAAGTATAAAGTATAAAACTGTAAGTAACCTAACGGCCCATAAATAAATAAAAGGAGGTACTTTTATAAGTAGGATTTATTACTAAGATGAAACATTACAAAGCAGTTAAATGTTATAAAATTTGCTAAGAGAGTGTTATGGGTATTAATACCAATGGTCGCAGGTACACAACCCATAATGGCCATCAACATTAGCAGCAATAGCCATGGACCCGGGGGGAAATCACTAAGACATATATGAACAGGGGACGGGAGAGGGAGGAGAGCAAGGAAGGTATGATTCATTCTTGTAGTGAAAAAACCCACAGTCAAAACAATGCTAATTAGTTCTTATGGAATACACATAGACATCAGGATGGAGGAACCTACAGACAGACCTCAGAGATATCCTGCGTTTGGTTGCAGACACTGCAGTAAAGCAAAAATCAAATAAAGCAAGTCACAGGAGTTTTCTGGATCCCCAGGGCAAATAAAAGTCATATTTATGTCAGTCTCTATTCCATCACATGTGCAATAGCATTAGGTCTAAAAAAAATACCTTAGTATAAAAATACTTTCTTGCTAAAAAAATGCCAGCCATCATCTGAGCCTTTAGTGAGTGATAATCCTTTTGCTGGTGGAGGGTCTTGCCTGGATGGGTGGCTGCTGACTGATCGGGGTGATGGTGGGTGAAGGCTGCAGCAATTTCTTAAATGAAACACTAAAGTCTGCTACATCGGTTGACTTTTCCTTTCACCAACGATTTCTCTGGAGCGCGCAATGCTGTTTGCTACCATTTTACCCACAGAAGAACTTTCCTTGAAAATTGGAGGCAGTCCTCTCACATCTCGCTGCTGCTCTATTCACTAAGTCTATGTAACATTCTAAATCCTTTGTTGTCATTTCAACAATCTTCACGTCATCTTCGCCAAGACTAGGTCCCATCTCAAGAAACCACTTTCTTTGCTCATCCATAAGAAGTAGCTTCTCATCTGTTTCAGTTTTATCCTGAGATTGCAGCATTTCAGTCCCATCTTCAGGCTCCACTTCGAATTCTTGTTCTCTCGCTGTTTCTTGAAGTCTTGAACCCCTCCACTGAGTTCTTGAACCCCTCCAAGTCATCCAGGAGGGCTGGCATCCACTTCTTCCAAACTCCTGTGAATGTTGCTATTTTGACCTCTTTCCATGAATCACAGATGTTCTAAAAGGCGACTAGAAGAGTGAATCCTTTCCAGAAGGTTTTCAACTTACTTTGCTCAGACCCATCAGAGGAATCAGTACTGATGGCAGCCATGACCTTACAAAAATGTCTTAAGTAATAAGGCTTGGAAATCAAAATTGCTCCTTAAGCCGTGAGCTGCAGAATGGATGTTGGGTGAGCAGCCATGAAAACGACATTCGTCTCGTTGCTCATCACCATCAGAGCTCTGGGGTGACCAGGTGCCTTGTCAATGAGCAGTCATATTTTGAAAGGAATCTTCTTTTCCTGAGCAGAAGTTCTCAACAGTGGGCTTAAAATATTCAGTAAACCATGTTGTAAACAGATGTGCTGTCATCTGGGCTTTGTTGTGCCATGTATAGAGCGCAGGCAGAGTAGATTTAGCATAATTTTCAAGGGCCCTAGGATTTTCAGTTGGTAAATGAGCACTGGCTTCAACTGCAAGTCACCAGCTGTTTTAGCGCCTAACAAGAGAGGCAGCCTGTCCTTTTGAAGCTTTAAAGCCAGGTCTTGACTTCTCCTCTTTAGCTATGAAAGTCCTAGATAGCATCTACTTCCAATATAAGGCTGTTTCATCTCTCTCGAAAATGTGTTGTTTAGTGAAGTCTCCTTCATTAGTTATCTTAGCTAGATCTTCTAAGTAACTTGCTGCAGCTTCAACATCAGCACTTGCTGCTTCACTTTTCACTTTTACACTATGGAGGTGGTTTCTTTCCTTAAACCTCGTGAGCCAACCTCTGCTGGCTTCACACTTTTCTTCTGCAGCTCCCTTACCTCGCTCAGCCTTCACAGAATTGAAGAGAGTTAGGGCCTTGCTCCGGGGTTGGGTTTTGGCTTAGGGGAATATTGTGTCTGGTCTGATCTTCTATCCAGGTCACTCAGACTTCCTCTGTAACAGCAGTAAGGCTGTTCTGCTTTCTTATCATTCGTGTGTTCACCGGAACAGCGGTTTTAATTTCCCTGGAAAACTTTTCTTTTGCCTTCACAACTTGGCTAACTGTTTGGTGCAAGAGGCCCAGCTTTTGGCCTCTCTTGGCTTTCCACATGCCTTCCTCACTAAGCTTAATCTTTTCTAGCTTTTGATCTGAATTGAGAGACATGGGACTCTTCCTTTCACTTGAACATTTAGAGGTTATTAATTGTCCTAATTCCAATATTGTTATGTCTTAGGGAACAGGGAGGCCTGAGGATGGGGAGGGAGATGGGGGAATGGCTGATCTGTGGAGCAGTCAGAACACACATGACATTTATTGATTAGGTTCATAGTCTTACATGGGAGTGGTTCATGGCAACCCCCCCCCCAAAAAAAACCAATTACAATACTAAGTAAAGATCACTAATCACAGGTCACCATAACAAATATAGTAATGATGAAAACGTTCGAAATATTGTGAGAATTACCAAAAGGTGACACAGACATGACGTGAGCAAATGCTGTTAGAAAAAAAATGGCACCGACAGACTTGCTCGATGCAAGGTTGCCACAAACATTCAATGTAAAAAAATGCAGTATGGGTAATAAAGTGAAGTGCAATAAACAAGTTACGTCTGTATACGAACTTAAGGTAGCTGGGATCCTGTGGAAGGACGGGGCTGAGGATGGCGTGGTAAAATAGTCTTTAGCAATATCTGGGAAACAGTACAACTAAATATTGATTTTGATTATTCTTTATTCTGAAATGTGGGAACATGGATGCCTGTTATAAGAACTGAGAAGTAGATGGAAAAAACAATATCAAAAGTTTGATGATTAAAAAAAAATAAAGAAAAAAAATAAACTCTTCCCCAGTGAAGCTCCTCGACGGTAGGTTTGGCGACTTGCAGAAGAATTCGTAACACAATAGTCCATTTGACAGGAAACTAGGCTTTTGAGGAATCATAATGCTCCCCCCAGATGTGATCGGTAACGGTGTTTGAATGCTCTGTCTTCACAGCATAGGAATATGATTGAAAATTTAACATTTGGATGATAAAGTATAGCAATGTTTAGTTACCACTGCAGGCACTGGGTTTGGTAGTGATTTAGTCCACACTGAACCCTGTGAGCTTATTTTGTTGGTCAGGACATTCAGGTCAGATGTGTCCCATGACGTGCCAAAGCTCACACAGCAAACAAGAGGCTGTGATAAGATGTGACCTCCCACAGACAGGCTCCAGGACGCAGCGCCCTGGGAAGTGCAGACGCAACACTGCCGAGGCATTCGAAGACAATTGAGTGAGTACCTATTGCCTGCAAGGTAATGAGCCGTCGACTCACAAATAAGTTAGAGGTAACTCCAGGCCTCATGGAACGTTTTTATATCTCTCCTGCTTCACCCCTTTCGTCCATGCCTATTGCCATTTCTATGAAAAATTCACAGTTAACTCTTCATAAAATTGGGGGTATTATTCACTCTCGTGTCAGTGCAACAAATACCACTTCAACCTAGTAAATTTGGGTAAATAGCAAAATCAACATTCATTCTTAAGATAGAACTATCTTACTATTTACAAGTTCTGAGCTGTTTTCGTGCTCCAAACTATTCCTGCCTATTTTCCACCCACTTCTAAAGCTCTCAGGAAACAGTCTTTCAACATCTGAAGGTAACTGAGTTTACATTCTTCAAGAGGGAATTTATAAATTTTTCTGAAGTTTTTTCTACTAAAGTTTCTGGATAACATTAAAAGAAGAAAAGAGCATTCTATGGTTAAATAATGTGGGGAAGGAACGGGTTGATGCCTCCTGAACAGATACTGTATATTTACTGTAAAATCTCTCAGACCCTGTAAGAGGCTAGTGTGTATCGCCTCTCCAAAGAAAGCGTATAGGATGCAAAATTTCAGCAAATTATTTGACTTTGGAGCACTTGACTCAATGTTCTACAGGACTCGTTTTCTGAGAAATATATTTGTGGGGGAAAAGGAGCTGGTACAGGCATGTGGAAAGAAAAATTGTGACTTCTAAGAGCGAACATGGGCTGAGTGAGAAGCCCTTCAGCTCGGGCAATCCCAGGATCAGAGTGTTACTGGGATGCTTGTGAGAGCGCAGACGGCACCCTCGGACTCCAGCAAGGCCTCCCTCAGGACGGCAGGAAATGCGGCTGAAAGACAGTTTCATTACCCGAGAACACACAAGGCTAAATGGATTCATACAAAAATAACGATTTCTGTCCGTTCAGTTGGATTCGTCCCTCTCATGGTCCTGTACTCCTTCCACAGTCTTCATGAGGACATGAGCAGATTCTCACTAACTCTGCAGGAAAGAAGGGACGGTTGATGTACCAGCTCAGCGAAGGGAAAATGTTTCTATAAATGACGAGATAGTAAATAGTTCATGTTCTGCGGGTCAGAGTCCTTGTCAAAAGTACTCAACTTTGCTGAGTTTCTCTTACAGTGTGAAAGCAGCCATAGGCGATGCACTAAAAAATGAACGTGCTTGTGTTTCAATGAAACATTGTTCATGGCAGTGAGCTGGCCTTGGCCCACAGGACAAAGTCGCTGACCCTTTTATTACTTATCAAGGATGGAGCAAAAATATTCACCAGTGTAGTACAATTTGTTAGATCTATGAAATTGGGATTTGCTAGCTACCGTATTTTGCATTCTCAAGTCAACAACTCAACTTCATAAGTATTACAAGGAAGACACATGGTTTATCAGTACATGCTTGAGTTGATTAAAAGCTCAGTGTTTCTCCCTTTAATGTACTTTCCGAGAAAGACAGGGCTACACCTCTAGCAGTGCCCAGAGGAACTCCCAATAAAACTCTGCCTGAGTCAAACCACACTTGGAGTTTTGCATCACATTCTAGAAACTTCCACTTGCAAGCTGACTTGCAGACAGGAGTGTGCCCGGTGAGGTGAGATAACGGATAATGTTTTAAGAGAAATACGTTCACAAAAAGAGACTATTTAGCCTGCAGAACAGAAGACGGCAGTGACACAGTATACCTGTCATCAGACAGACTAACAGTTGTTACAGGAAAGATGGATTAGGCTTTCCCCTCAGCTGTTCCCAAAATCACAGGTGTAAAATTAAGGCAAAGTTTAGCTTTAACCCAAGGAAGATTTTTTTTTTTTTTTTTTTTTTAACAAATGTAGCTGCCTCCTACAAATAAACTACAAATAAACCACTTTGGCAGGCAGTGATTCTCCCTGTGGAGGAACCTTTCTAGTAGTGAAGGGCTTTCTCTGACCACTTGTTGAAACATTACGGACGGATTCAATTATTAACTAAGAGATGGAGTGCTCAAGTTTCTATTCAACTCTAATATTCTGACTTTATAAACTGGTGAAACTTAAGTCACCAATTTTCTCGATTGGTGATCACAGATGATCACGCCGGATGCTTTACGGCTGGGCCTGGAGATGCAGGGGGAGGCTACTTTTCTTGTAACGTGGGCCCAAACGTACCACACCGGTCCACTGAGATACAAGGAAGCCTGGGGGATGTAGAGTATCGAGAGTTAAGAAGTCGAAGGGAACTGGATATTTGTCAACACGAACCCAAATTATTTGTGCTGATTCTTTGATAAACTTGTTTGGGGGGTTAGGGTATGCCTCGCAGCCAGGGAATTCCCCCCACTGGTTCTTTAAATTAACGGTTTAATTGTTCTTTACTTTCAAGTTTAAATATTATTTTTGGAAAGTGCAAGAGTATCAGAGCATTTGCAAGTCAAAGGTTAAGAAACGAAAATATTTTAGATCTGATCTAATATATAATTCTCATCAAATTTTAAGAAACTGTGGATGTGTGTGTGTGTGTGTGTGTGTGTGTGTGTGTGTGTGTGTGTGTGTAGCAACTTCAGATGTCCGGATTTTAAGGCCTTCTTAGTAAAATATCTCTTACATTTCTAACAGCATTTCCTGACAAGTACCTAATCAATCATGACAGTTTTGATCATAGCAATTAAATGATTTTGGAAGAAAACTTAACTTATAGTGAGTTTATATAACTTAAATTGATAGTTATCATATATTGTGTGGTTTTATATGTATAAAGTTACATAGTACTTGGATACGCATATATAGAGACCACATATTTAAATGGATAGTTACAATAGACGGCTAATTGTTTTAATGTTGCTAATACGTGACTCCATCCATTCTAAGAATGCAGGAGGTACGTATACCCACAGAGAGCACACCCGCAAAGCAAGCTGAAGCGAAAATTAATTTTCAATTCTGGCCGAAATTACCAAAAGGCAAAAAAAATCAAGAGTTTTATCAGTAAATACACATAATCCCTTCCCCATTAGGATTCATTTTAAAAGTTACTTATTTCTCTTCTGATCACAGTCAGACGCCTGGAACGACCATTAAGTAGAAAAGTAGTAACGATCCAGGCAGGAAGGAGCACGTGTCTCCAGCGCAGTCCCGAGGTCGCTGCTCCTCGTAACACCCTTGGAAACCTTTCCCGCGCGCAGCCCCGGCCCCGGAGGGACCTCGGGCCCTACTTGACTCGCTTTCCCGCCCGAGCGGGCATTTCCGTCCAATAAGCGGCTTCCCGTGGTCCGCGCTGCCGGGGTCCCTCCAGCTGTGTCTCCGGGGGCTTCTCTCCTCCCCGGCCGCTCCTCGCGGCCCGTCTTCTCGGCCTGTCTTCCGAGATTCCTCTTCCTAAGCGCCCATCGCTTCCTCACCTGCAGGCCGAAGTCCTCTGCTAGGTCTTCTGGTCCTGGGCCTCGGCCTGCACGGCCGGCTCACTGCCTCCCCCCCCCCCCCCCCGCATGCGACTTGGCCTTTTCCTTTGCAGCCGCTCGGTCGCTCTAGGGTCGCGCTCCGCGGCGCCGCTGACGCCCCTCTCCAGCCCGCGCTTCCAACCACGTGTCTCTCCCTCCGTACTCCACCCCTCGCTCCTGCGTGTCCTCGCGGGCTGTAGCCCTCGCGTCTGCGGCGCGACCCCCTCCTTCCACCTGCAGGGCACACGTCCTCGCTCCCAGGCCGGAGCCTGCGGTCGCACCGAAGGTCAGGCGTCGTCTGCTGCGCACGAATCCGCAGCACCAGAGGGGAGGCGGCGCGTGGCCCTCGGAGGCGCTCGCCCCTCTTCTGACCTCTGGCCCTTTCAAAGATGCCTCTGTTTGCTCCTTCACCGAGGCACAAGCCTTTGATCATTTCCGACATTGGGGGCCACGGCCACACAATTGAAAAGTCCACGGGGCCTTTCAGTTCTACTTCAACCACAATGTTTATTGCAAATCTTCATAAATTGCGTTCTTACCCGCAGGGCTTTCCGCCCTAATCCACTGTAAACGCCCCTGCGCAATTATTCTCCTCGGTTACCAGGTCTCTCCTTAAGGACACTCGCTCGCCTCTTTGAGGGCCTGCAATCGCACATTAACGTCCTCTCCGAGGTGGAGAGGCCTTTTCTTTTCTAGCTTTAGATGCCTCTGGTCCCCAGTGAATGTCCAATAGCCCAGCTGTGCTCAGCTACCAACGTGTCCCCGTCATTTTCCCCTCCTGAGACGTTACTCCTGCCCCGGGCATCCCCAGGAATGCCCCGCACCTCCTTCTCCCTCCCGGACATCACGTCAACTCTACTTATGCCTACCGACCGCCAGTTCAAATTTCACCCCCTTCAATTGTGTCTTTTCTAATCCGCTCAACCATTTAAAATCCCCTGTATAATGGCAGTTAGCCTCTTCCGACTTGGATTTCAGATAAAATGTCCCAACTACATACGTTATAAGCTTCTTGAGTGAGTATTATTCTATTTGCATCTGTGACATTAGACAAAAGACCTTGAACACGGTCGTTATTCGGTTAATATTTGTTGAATCTAAAAACCTTTCAAATTTTCACTTGAACTGTGATTTCAAATCTGGAAGTGAGAAATATAGAATCTTCAATAGTTTCAGAAACTTTAGATAACAAAACTGATATGTTTGGTTAAGCAAGCACTAAAAACTTTCTCAATGAGTTTAAATCACAGGAAAAACGGTTAAGAATCAAAGAAGAAATCTAATGAACAAAACGAATTGAAAGATTCTATAGAAAAGTAGAAATTTCTAAAAGGCAGAAGACGTGGATTAAAAAATGTTCAGAAGTGAGAAAAACATCTTTTCTTTTTAAACGTTACTGGAAATGTGCTGCCTTTTATAGTTCTTCAGTATTACCAAGAGAGAGATTAAGACTTTTAAATATGCATATGCCCTCATTCTGCTTTGATTTATTTCCTTTTATAGGCCTTTAGTAGATTTGCTGCCAAGAAAACCTGGGTCAGGGATTTATTTAGAATCTTAAAAACTTACAACTAACTTTAGATGAATTCCCAAATTAGCATTCACCACTAAGTTTCCAATGACTGGAATAAAAATATCATGTCTCAGTTCAAAAGTTAGGGAAGTTCCAAAGGGGTGAAAGTTTTTGATAATAAAAATCCTGAGGAGCTGATGAGAATAAAGGAAAACAATTAGCGATAGAATGTGCAGATGATTCCTTCAATAAGTGTTGGTCTATCTCACTACAGATGTTTGGTTTTCCTTTAAAACTTTTGGGCTTGAACAATCCGTCATGGAATGATACACGTTTATGTGATTTGAACACGACTCATATAACTGAAATCGGTCAAGTCACTGCTCAAAAGTGACAGCAACTCAACTGCAATGATGACAGTGTCTAAAAATTTAAGGCACAAGTAAATGCTCCAAATAATACTATAGAATCTATTATAAAAAAACCATTCTCGAAGCCCCGTAGAAATAACCCCACCAGGTTTGAGATCTTGTACCTATGTACAAATAAAACTTGGGTTTTTCTCAATGACAGATAATAGTGTAGCAAAATATATTTGAACAAATATTAAGAACACAGCAGTCTGTGGAAGCGGACAGATCTCCGGTTCCTACAGCACTTGTGTTGGGAAGAGTGTTAAAGCCACCCTCCTTTTCTGAAATTCAAGAGAGTTCGTAAAACTCAGTACGATTTGGCCTTTGACTCACCTATTTCTTACCCTAAACTGTTCAAGGTGTTTCACCTCATTTCATATTCTTTAATGCCCCCCCCCCAATTCTCATCTCTTTTCTGATTTTAGGAGGTATTTCAAACAGAGTATTATTTAGAATTTTTTTCAAGGCTAATGTTATTTTTCTTGATTTTTAAACTTATGAACATTTTGACCTTTAAACACTTTCCCAGAACCTTCTTTCTCCTACATTGAGAAGCAAAAGCATAGACTGTTTCCTCTCACAGCTTTTTCCCTCTCCCGACACACACAGTGGAGGACTGTCAGAATGTGTGTGATGTATAATTATAATTCCCATGGATTGGGAATCACGCTGTCCAAAATATTTATTTATTCTTAAATTGAAGTAGAGTCGATTTACAATGTTGTGCTAGTTTCTGGTGTACAGCACAGTGATTCAGTTATACTTATACGTATAAATATATATATATATCCTTTTCTTACATTCGCTCCCATAATAGGTTATGACAAGATACTGAGTAGAGTTCCCTGTGCTGTACACTAGGTCCTTGTTGTTTATCTGTTTTATATACAGTAGTGTGTATCAGCTAATCCCGAACTCCTAACCTCACCCACCCCACTCCCACCCCCATGCTATCCCTGTTGTTAAAAAATGATACAAGTGAATTTATTTACAAAACAGAAATAGACTCACAGACATAGAAAACACACTTATGAGTCACACTTTTGAAAGTCTTTTCTTCAAAAGTACATTTTTTAAAGGTCGCCAACACTTTCTTTGACAGACTGGATAAATCAAAGCAAAAATTTTTATCTAATTGCTGATTCTCATTCCTACTCTACAAAATCCAGTTAATAATCCAGGATTCAGGAACTGTACAAAATATGCTATGTAGAGAAGCGAAGATCAGAACATTCCATACGTAATGATCCAACAAATACTCCTTTCTCGGGGCTGAAATAGCTCGTTTATAAATTGCCTGCTTTTGAAAGACTGGCTGAACCACGAACTTGATCTATCCGTTTTGAAACCTGCCGGGAGGCACAGACACAAAGCCGAGGACCTCGGCCCAGGAATGAGGTCTGCATCGCACCTGGCAGGGCGCCTGATGGAAGCTTCAAAGACGGAAAGGAGCTGTTTGGGGGCCGCAGAGAGCATGAACGAACTCAATAAAGCCGTTTTTTAAGCTTTTAAAAAACTCTTTCACCGAAGCTCTAAAGACTTCCATGATTCTCTCAGGTGCTGAAGCCTGGAAAAAATTTTTAATTGACTTTAATGAAAACCTTGTATGCTCTATGAGCTAAATGAGGGGGGAAAAAAAAGACAGGAAACTTTCCTTCCTTTCCCTGCCCTTCTTTATCTTCCCTCAGTGTGACTTTTCGTGCTGCTATTGTATAGATTTCTTAACAACGATCATCTCTCCCCAGGTAAAATAAAGATATTTGCTGGACCCTCACTGAAAAAGAATCTGGAATTCTTAAAATGAAAAGCTGAATATCAAACAAATGACAAGCAGAAAAAGAAACACGCAAGAGGGAGGGGATATGGAGATATAGGTATACGTACAGCTGATTCACTTTGTTATACAACAGCAACTAACACACCACTGTAAAGCAATTATACTCCAATAAAGATGTTCCAAAAATTCTTCTACAAATTCATTAAAGACGTACTTAGAAATAATGGTGATGTATCTTCAGTAAAGTACAGAGGGATGCTTATACGCTTGGCCAGTCAAGGCCATTGAAATTTCTTACACAAGGCGTACTTGGAGACCTTGTCTTCCTCTGCAGCCTGCAATCCAGCACATTGGCCAAGCAATAAGATGTGTTGCAGGCATCCTAAAAATACGCCATATTATTAAGTAACGCAAGCTGTACTCTCACAAAAATAATAACTGTGCTAGAATGACCAAGTCGTACCAAAAAATCAGACAACACAATATTAATATACCAGAGGCAGAAAAAGAATCAGAAATTGAAAATGTAAAAATAAAATTCTATATTTTCAACTGATAATTACAAAACCTTGTGGTCTTCCAATTTGTGCTACTCAGACAAGCCTGTTACATTTTTCTGTTTTCACTGAAACTTTTCCAATGACAGTATACATGCACTTGCCCCTTCATTCAGCCTAGAGTCCCATGCAATCTTCTTTCCCTGTAGCCCAGAAGGTCTGATACCCAAATATCACCAAGTGCCACTGAGTAGACCTTATCCTCCAACTAATGGGCTTAACAAGCCCTTTCCATTCTACATGGCTCCACATGCTACTGCACTTTCATGGTTTTCATCCTAACTCTGATTTCTTCTCCTTCTCTTTACTATAAACAGTCCCAAGGTTTTGATGGTTTTTGTCGGTTTGCTTGCTGTGCCCTATTTCCTTGGCAACCTCCGTACTATCTTCTTACCAATCTAAATGTCATTCTCCTTCAGGAGCCAATGGTCTCAAGTGTCAACCAACTGTATCCGTGCTGTAGACCACCGTACTGATCTTCTCTAAATCTCTTTCTTGAACTTCACCTTTGCTTTTATAACTGCGTGCTAGAGAGCTCTCCCTGGATGTTCTGTGAGCAAATCAAACTTACCACGTCTGCAAGCATATCTAAAAGGATATCCTCTTAACTAGAAATTCCTTCCCATTTGTCGTGTCTGTAATGGTCATCCGTATCCTGTTAAGCCTCAAGACTCTACCCTGTGCTCCCTCTGTGCCCTTGTCCCTTCTGTTTCTAGGTCCTCCCAGGCAGGAGTAAGCCACTGAATTCCTAAGAATTGTTTAAAACATTTTCGTGACCCTTATCAAGTTTTGATTTACCATGTTATTGGATTCCATCTGACCTTGTCTTACTGTGCTAAATGCTCTTGAAATCCAGTATCACGTCTGCCTAACACAGAGCTTCCCCCACTACAAAGTGTCCAGATTACGTTCGTTTTCTGAATAAATGAATCTGATCATTGTTACTTCAGTTTACTCAGAAAGCCACTCACAGAAGGCACAGTTAATTTTGAGCTCAGCTACCTATACAGCCTTTTCTAAATCCTTTACGGCTCTCCTGAGCCCGCAGTAGGAGGCAGCAGCGGGGAAGCGCGGTCCTCACATTCTACAAGATTCACTCTGGGGCACATGCCAGGTAAGCAGGAGAATGTTTAATGATAACAAGTTTGCTGACCCAGGTTGAGGCTATGAATCAGTACTGTTGGCCACGTAATTGACTTTAAAGACAAGGCCCTGGGGATATTAATCCTTGCCGACTCCTCTGAATGATGAACACTCATATTTCAACACAACCCCTACCTGTCAGGATTCTTCACATCTGATCTTTGGCTCTTTCTTCTGTGCATTTTACCTGGTGAGGATGACATACTCTTTGTCTGAAAGGCAAATAAACAGCTAAGTCAAGGTCTTTATGAAAGGGATTAAGAACATAATTATATGGCAGGATGAGAGTGAAAGGATAGAGTCCTTCATCTCATTGTGTGTGAAAAAGGTACAAAGGCTCAACTAGGAATTCAAGGAAGAGTGAAGTCTTGATAGAACTGACATTACTTGAAGGAGCAGTGATTTACATGAGTAAGTTGAAAAGGCAGGTGTGAGTTCACAAAGCCCTTCACAATAGCAGAACTCTGTGGCCATGGGCTGAACCTGGAAAATAACATCTTAGTAAAACAAACATCATTCATTATTTTCAGATCGCAAATTACCTCCATTGAACATTTTTTAATCGAGAGTGTCTTACTGCTCCCCAGTTATTTTCTGAATATTAGAGCCACTAGTGTAAAAGATGGTGTATTCACACTGTGAAGTATTAACTTTGATCTTCATAAGAGGTAAACATGTGTCTCTTTCTGTGTGTGTATGCGATGTCCTTACATACAGCGCGATAGCAGATGTGACATTTAGAGGAGGACAAAATGGCTGAAACACTGTTTCCATGGCAACAGTTTGTAAAGAAGGGTACAGAAACTTAATAAGCTAAGACAATTTTAAATTCAGACAACGCATATTTGACTTTTAGTAGCTAAATAATCAAAAAGAATTCTCTCTGTGTATTCTTTGAAATAAAGAAGGGAAAGCTTACTGCCAATGTCACATTCAGTGACCTATCTCAGAATTGTCCTAATTCACACCTAGAAAAATTAAAGTAAAATGCTTTTGCATTTGCCTCCTTCTCACCAGATGGTCTGCAGCACGATAATTTTATCTTCACTGGGCGTAGACATTTTCATTGTTCATTTGGATTTCAAATTTCATGTACATTCTTAATTTATAATCTTAAGACACAAACTAATATTTAGTTCAATACATGCACCAAAACCATCTTGAATTACTAGTGTAATTCAATTGTTTAATTGAATTAAACAATAGTGAAGATACAGAGATGATTGCTTCCAGTGTAGTAAGGAAGAAAAGATAAAGACTGCAAATAATATAGTACAACTCCAAAGGCATCAAGGAATGCAAGAACGTTCCAAGCAAGGTGCACGATGAAAGAAATTCCTTTGGGCTGACGATCAAACCAGTTTTCATGGGGGCAGTTGCAGTTAATCTGGACCTTAACCAATGTGATGGTTACGACTGGCAGAGACGCAGCTAATTATCTTTTGAGGACAATCTTGCAGTAAAGACGAAAAACAAAAACAGAAACAAAACCAAAGAAAGGCATTGGTACATTTGAAACAATGGGCCAGTTGGAAGTCAACAATAAAAAGTAATATGAACGAGGTCTAAGCCTGGAAAAATGTACACATTTAATAAATCTTGGTTAAATGGAATTTAAGTTATGTTGAATCTAATTGCACAAATTGAAATGAATTAATAGATAGGCTTATTCACGGAGGCTTTGAAAAATCAGACTAGATTTTAGAATGTTTTCTGCTGGAAGGTAATTTACTCATTTAATACATCTTTATTAACTGCTGAACACAAATAGAGCATTTCAAGAGTTTCTAGGAATTCGCAGATAAACATGACAGTTTTGGGGGGGACTGTAGAACAGCTTGACGTGAGTTTAAAGGATCAGTGAGGCTTAGGCAGACAAAGAGAGGAAGAAATAGAATTCCAGGAAGAGGTGACTTGTGTCAGAGGCTAGAGTATGTTAGGGGGGTTCTGGTTTTCCCCAGACTTTCCCAACTTCAGCACTGAAAAGTTTGAGTTCTGGGAATGCCCTCCATCCTGGACAGATTGGGACAGTTGGTTGGGAGGGGGTGGATGAGAGGAAGACCGTACGCTTTACGACACCGTCTAAAGTTAAGGCAGGGTGTGGCAGAAAATGATACCGAAACCAGGCACATGCGGGGTCTTAGAGGGTTTAGATTCACGGCTAAAAATCCAGGACTTTATCCCGAGAAACCATTGTGATGAGTTCTAGACAGAGAAATGGCATTTCCATAACGACTCATGAGAGAAAACATCCAGCAGTAGGAAGGTTATTGACACACGCCTCCCACAAGAAATAATGAGGGCTGAGCAGGCTGATGGTAGAAAGCACAGAAAGGAGAAAGGAGAAAGAATCAGGGAATAAAATACCCAGAATTCAGTGATTGTGATAGAGTTGGAGGCTGATGCTGTTCATTCGTTCGTTTATTCAAAAATATTCACTTAGTGCCTGCTGATGATGAAGACTCTTCTTGGAGGTAAGGATACAGCAAGGAAGAAAACAAATACGTAGGTTACGTTCCACTGGGCGTGCTGTCACGTGACGTGGAGAACGCAAGGGAAGAAACTAGTTGTTGGATAAGATAATGAGCTCGTTTTTGTGCATTGGTTGTCACACCTGCAGAGTGGCAGGAAAAGAACTTCCACATCAGGCACTCATACTTCCTATGGATCAGCCTTGCTACAATAAGTAAGATAGATTTCATGGGATAAATTCAGGAGAGAAATAGAGAAAAGTAGAGTTCTGTTCATGAACTCTGAGGCCATGACCTACAGAGATTTGGTAGGAAAGTAAAAGAGAGGCTAAAAAGGGGAGGCACCACAGAGGCTCTTTGGACCCGGTCACTTCTTGGCGACCACGTGATGGAGGAGATGGTGATGGAGCTTTGGGGACGAGGAGACAGACTCTTGACACGTTGATTGTAGAGATTTGCGGGCTCATCCATGGATGCTCTGATGCGGATGTCCAGCAGAGAAATAAAAATGCCAGGTTGGACATCCAGGAAGCGCTAACCTGTTGTCTACAAGGCGACCTTACAGATATGCCCAAATCCATCAGTGTGAACCCCAGCCATTGCTGGAAAGAGAACAGAGGGAAAGAAGAAGAGAAATGAGGAAACTTAGGGATGGACCAAGAAGCAGTAGTAGAAGGGGGAAATCTGTGAATAAAACATAAAATGAAAGGTAAGTTAGAAAAGGAAAAGTTTTCAATGCCATGGAAGCCACAGGGAGCATTGCAGTGTGAATTTCATGATATTAGTGTGTATCACTTATGACACTAAGGATTACACGTCTAATAGGAGCACTTATTTTACTTAGAATCATAAATTAACTTCTCTCTGTCCTTCCTTTCTTATATCTGCTTAATCACCAAATATTTAAATGCACCTTTGAAATAGGGTAAATTTCATCAAATAGGATTGGATACATACATTTTAATACAAATAGCTTGTGAACTTCAATTTTATTTTAAAATGATTTAAATACTTTAGTTTTTTTCTAAATCAAAGAAATTCTAACATTTTCATCAGAAAATCCAGAAGACATGATCTTTCATTAATAGAGCTTATAAATACGAATTTTCAACTAGATTAAACATTGTCGTACTCTTAAAACGATGGGTGACTGGGTGACTGAGCGTTTCATCAAAACTAATTGTAAATATGAGTTTACATCAAAAAAATTTGGCAGAAATGCAGGGTTTTTTTAATTACAAGATTGGATGCCTTGCTTTTCAAAACTTATAAATATGCTTTCCCACTAAACTAGTGTAATTCAATTAAAGGGAAGCATATCTTTGGGGAAAAAAAGTTGCAGAATATGAATTTCTATAAAAACTCGGTTTTAAATGTGACTTTCCATCCGTACTAGCTTAAAAATGACACTTTTCTTAAAACCTTTTTGACTGTAAAGTTGACATCAAAATGAACTTACCCACATGATGGTTCCTCCAAAATAGCTTAAAACACAATAGCTTCAATCAGATTTGCAACATTCTTCTCAATGATCTCTCATTCCAATTTATAGTCCACATGTCACTCCAATTTCTAAAAATAGGGCCTGGGAGGAGGGGGAGTAGCTCTTTCACGGGCATGGAGTTTCGGTTGGGGGGATGGAAAAGCTCTGGGGTTGATGGTGGTGATGATTACACAACATTGTCAACTCCATGCCACTGAACTGTAGACTTACACATGGTCACAAGGGTAACTAATAATAATAGTAATAAAGAAAAATTTTAAGTGTAGACTCAAGTTCTACAGGAATATTAACAAAGCCTGTTAATTCCTCTTCCTATAGATCCCTGAAGACTTTTGTTTCGGCGGCACCGAGCTCTCTGTGGCCTCTCCCACCTCACAGCCCTTCTCGCCTCCACACCTGAGTACTTGCTCTCTGTCTTCTTGGAGACACACACACACACACACACACACACACACACGCACACACACACACCCTCGTCTCCCCGCCTCTACCTGTCACAGCTGTGGTGGCCTTTTCCTGGTCTCGCTCCTTCCCGGATGGAGGTGGGTTTTTTTCTTCTTTTTTTTTTCTTCTTCTGTGGTCACACACACCTCTGGTCAAAGGTACCCCTGAATACACCCCATTGTTACGAAATCACTGATTTCTGTATCTATCTTGCCGTGGACGGGGGACGCAGACTGTATTGCTCTGGCTTGAATGCCCTGTGCCTACCATATTACCTGGCACGTGGTAAATGCTCATTGAATCAACGCACCCGGTGTTTTCCTTTCCCGTTCTGTGCTCACTCTCACGTTCTGCTCTGGCGTGTGCACCTCAGCTGAGCAAAATGCATTTGCTGTATCTGACAACTTCTTCCCCTGACCACTCCTCAGAATTCACTGGTTTAAGTTTTCATTGTGATATTCAGATACGTGCTTTGTGTTTTGCTTTTTGCTTCTTGGACTCATAGAACCTGTGCTCATAGACCCATCAATATTCCCTAAAGAAACCAGTGGCCGTTATAAGAGTGCCGTGTTAGCCTTGCTTTTGAGTCTTCTTTTATACCTTTAGATGTCTCTGTTGCACTGAACTAGAGGGAAACAAGCCAGTAAATGTTTAGCATGTGTATGAAGTTCCCTTTTATGTGTTTATTTATTTAGCTAGTAAGTCACTTATTCATTTATTCCACAAACCCAAGCATCTACTACGAACCAAGTGCTACTGTCATCAAGGAAGAATGAGATACGGCAGCAAACACAATCCAGTTCCTGCTGTGACAGTGTTTACACTGCAGTGATCAGACAGGAAAGAATCAGACCAAAATCCATTTATAAAATGTAGCGTGATGAGCCGTGCTAAGAGGAAAAGTAAAAGAGCGTAAAGGGAAGCTGCCTCAGCTTTCTTAAGGGTGTTCAGTGAAGCCGACATTCGCACAGGGCTGAGCAGGTGAGGAGATGAGGTGTGTGCAGACCTAGACGGAGGCGCCCAGAGGAAACCAAAGACCTGCGGGAGGCAGGGGCCTGGGACATCTAAGAAAGCGCGTGAAAACCGGGGACGGAGGAAGCAACGCGAGAGCAGAGGATGACGAGAACTGAGCGCTGCTGGCGATGGAAGAGGCGGTGCTGGGATCCCGCTGGACCCCGGGACCCACGTGAGAGCCTGGACTTGACTCTTAGTGAGAAAGCACGAATAGTGACATCGTTTGATCTGTGTTGTCAAATAACTCCCTGGCTTCAGGGGCCAAATAGAAGCAGGGAAACAAGGGAGAAGGTGTCCATAGTTCAGCTTAGGATAAGGTGGTCGGTGCTAGATTCTGTAGAAACTTCCAGAACCAAAAGAAAAAAATCAGAGCTGAAGGGAATTGATGAAGAAGGTACAGATTCAATAGAGAGGAGCTAGGGCTGACCCCGAGGTTACGTCCTGAGAAAATGAATTTGAGAAATTATGGAAGGAAACGATTTGTAGGAAACGCTTAAATGTTGGAAATGTTAAGTTTGCAAAAGCTACTAACATCCAAAGGAGAATGTCACGGACAGAGGTGAATGTGAGAAGCTTCTCCTCATCCCCCTATTTTCTTCCCAGAATTTGTCTCACGTATCCTCCTCCAGAATTATCCCTATGCCTTTGATGGAGCTAAGGATGCTTCGATCAAAACCTTATTTGGATAAGTATTATAAGAATATTTTATACAAAACTGTGTTTAGAAATAAAATGATACGGTCTCTTCTACCTGAGGGAGGCATTTTCTACCAGACATTGGTTGCTTACGTTTCTGAGGCCAGTGCTTTTCTGAGAGCCAAAATATCTACTAAAACACCTTTAGGAACTGGAAAGGCAGATTGATCCTCTTCTGAGATACAAGAATGTTTGCTGCGTTCCTGAGGGTCAGACGTAAGATCGACACGCTTTGCGTGTCAACAAGGCTTACTGTCATTTCATTCGGTACTTACACTCGGACTTGTTCTGTGGGCCGCCCTCACGGGGAAAGCCTTAAAGCCACACACCTACTGCTCAGGTGGTGGACGCTTTCTGGCAGTTCAGATAGGACCAGGCCCCGGGCTTTCCGCCTAATCCCCTTGTCCAGGCGAAGAGAGTATTCTGTAGAAACTGCTCACAAGGGCTGTGACTTCTGTGCCTGTGCTTCTTAAGCTCCTCTTTCTCGCTGTGCCTTTGTTTTAATTGGAGAACATTTTGGACTTGAGCCACCCCTCTCCGTAGAGCCACGCACTGATGGGCTCAGTCTTTCACCTGTAGCCTTGCTGTCGGCCGTTATAGCACAGGCTGCACGTTCCAAGGCACCAGGCCGCTGCAGCTTTCTTTCTTCCACACTCTGTGTTTACAGCTGTTCCCCGTCCACTTGACACAGTGCGTTTATGCTGTTCTCTGGGCTTCATTCATGTTTCTCATGTGAATGGCCTGGTTTCAATAAAACAGCGTAGTCTACACAAGGCCCCTCACCAGACCCGCTTGCTATGGAATTACCATGGCAGCCAGCAAAACGGCAACATTTTGATGCAACGTGTCTCAAGGCCAGAGGAGATCGACAGGAATTCAACAGCAAAAGAGGAAAACAAAATGCGTGCTCTGTCTCTTCTAGTTTTCTTTCACTTGAAAACAAAGAAAAGGAGGTTGTGACTTGATGGTGTCCACGGGTCCCAGCAGCATCTGAATCCCTCCCTGGAGAGTCACAGGCTCCTGTGTGAGAAGCATTGCGTGCCATGGGTTGATTTGAGTCCCCCCCAAAGATATGTTGACGTCCTAACCCCCCGTACCTGTGAACGTGACTTTGTTGGGAATTAGGGTCTTTGCACACGTAATCAAGTTAAGATAAGGCCATACTCGATCAGAGTGGGCCATAAATTTCACAACTGGTGTCTTGTAGAGAGGCCTGTAGAGACGGCGCTGACGTCGCAGTGGTTCAGCTACAGCGCCAGGAGGCTCGAGCATCCCAGGTAACACCCAGAAGCCAGGAGAGACACGGGGACAGCTCCTCCCTGACGCCACCGGAGGCCCAGCCTTGCCGACGCCTGGACTTCCGCCTCCAGAGAAGTGACAATCAACTTCTGTTGTTTTAAACCACCGAGTTTGTGGTACTTTGTTACAGCAGCCCTACAAGACTAAATACAGAAGGGAAAATGCTATGTCTTTTCTGCTTTCTCTTCACTCGAAAACAAAGAAAAGGCGATTATCACTTGCTCCTTTCTGTGGCCCCTTGGCAACGAGGGGTCCACTCCCTGGAGGGTTACAGACTCCTGTCTGAAAGACAGTCGGTGTGTACGCGTCCTCACCTGACTCAACTGAAGGCCATCAGACACTTGGACGTGGCCGATTCTTTGAAGATGCCTTGCTTCTCCGGCCTTCATGCTTTTGTGAATGAATTCACCGCTCACGGGGCTGCGTGCAGCCTTTCTTCACGGCTCCTCTCCATCCTTCTTTTCCAAGGGTCGCCCCAGATGTCGTCTGCTCTGAGACACCTTTCCTTCTTCCGGCTTCCTCTCCTCCACAAACACATGTTCTTTATATAGGGTGACCCACCCCAGGGCTTCGGTTCTACATGTTATATATTGACTAAGCTGGTCCGAGGCTGCCTGACACACACACACCCCCACCTCCTGCAAAGAGCTCCGAGGACTTTGGGGTCACATTCTGGACCATGTGGCCATCATGGGCTTTTTTTTGTTTTTTAAACCTAGTCCTATAATCAGGCTCGAAGTGGACAGAGGGCCCAAGGGCAGCAGAAGTGTAGCTTTTGCAAGGATCTTTGATGTCCCCAGTGTAAGTTATTGGGGGGGGGTGGCAGTGGGGTGGAGGCTGCCAGTTCCAAGTCCAATGCCAGGAGATGCGTTTGACAGTTAAATGGCAGTTGCCAAGGCCGTTGTCTGCCATCCACATCCAAGTTCCCCTCTGAAATTCCGTGCATGTCTCATTTGTAGCTCTCTCCCTGCTCCACCACTGACTTACTTGTCACTCTTTCCAGAAAACGATTAGCTCTGTGAGACAGCGATCTCAATCATTCTGACTTTAGCAACCTTCCTACGAAGTTCTCCATAAAAGACTAGTAACCGTACCATAGCTCATGCAGAAGCGTCAGGACAAACTTGAACTTTCAAGCCCATCTGCCTGTGTTGACAAACTTTTCAGAACAGGGAAAGCACTGATTGAAAGCGAAGAGCACCCCTGTCCGTAAAGCATCGTGATGTATCAGCTCACACCAGAATCGAAGGTCCCTCTTTCCCAACCGACCAGACTCAGTAACTCCAAATGCCAGTGGACCCTCCCCCTCACACCTGGCCCTTTCCCCCGAGAGCACAGCCTCGGCCCGAGTCAGGTACTACGACAGCCCAGCTGGCTTGCCATTATCTGCCCCTCCCCAGTCCTCCTGCCTCAGCTGTAACCCACTACAGTTCATTGTTTCAGTCTGCTTCCAGAAGATTCTAAAACGCAAGTCTGATCATTTCACTGCAGCACGTAGAACCTTCCAAGGCCCAGCCTCTTGGCTGCAGGATGCGATCCGAATCCTCGGACGTTGCACACAAGGCCCTTCATGGTCGGACTCTTGCGCCCTCGGTGTGGCGTCCTGTCCTCACCTTCCTTCGCCTGCCTTTCTCTGCTCCAGCTGAATGCTTTTCTCCAGTTCCCCAAACCTGCCACGTCCTCTCAACTCTGGGACCCCGGGCGTGCTATGTCCTTGGCCTGGAACCCTCCCACCACAAACCCCATTGCCCCTAAAACACACTACACCTCCGGACCCTTCCTTCAAATATAGGCTCAGAAACTACCCTCGAATATTTCAATGACTCCTCTCTTGATGCCTAAAGTCAGGTTGGCTTTTGCTCCAGTGTGACCCTGTACCCCCTCTGTTGGCATCGTGATATTTGGCTGTATCACTCACCCACTATGCCGTAAACCCGAACTGCCAGGACCCCCTACGGCAGCCGACAATGTTACCCGCAGCATCTAACGCCCAGCCGAGGACCAGAGCAGGCACTCAGGAAATAATTTTTAATTGAATGAGGTACTTCACAGGGATTTATTTCTACGGAAAGCAAGGTAGGTTTATACATCCTGGTACAGGACAGATGAGAAATAGACACCTATTAAGAATTTGGAATGTTTTGCTTATGAAACAGGAAGCAAAGTAACATTTCTGTGTGTGAGTTTACCCCCGAGAAAGAAGTAGAAGAGAGGGAGCCTGAGGAAAGGGTGGTCTTAGCTACTCTGAAAGTCTAATCCAGCTTCAGGCTTATTTGCCTCAGTCTGTGGTCTAGGAAACGGACCGTCTAAAGGAGGACGCTGCAGTGCCTCAAAGTGTAGATACAAACCCAAATAAAGAAAATTGCTTCTATGAGTATAGGAAGGTCCATTGTCTTTCTCTGTCTGACTTACTTCATCCGGTATGACAATCTCTACGTCCATCCATGTCACTGAAAATGGCATTATTTCAAATATTATATGATATCGCTTATGTGTGGAATCTAAAAACAAAGGCTACAAATGAACTTATCTACACAAAGGAAATAGAGTTACAGATGTAGAAAATAAATGTATGGTTACCAGGGGGCAAGGGGGGAGGGATAGATTGGGAGATTGGGATTGATACGTAGACACTACTGTATATAAAATAGATAATTAATAAGGCCCTACTGTATAGCACACGAACTCTACTCAGTACTCTGTAATGACCTATATGGGAAAAAGATCTAAAAAAGAGTGGATATATGTATATGTATAACTGATTCACTTTGCTGTACACCTGAAACTAACACAGCATTCTAAATCAACTATATGCCCCCCCCAATTTTTTTAATCTAAGAAATAAAGCAAACAAAAAGCAATGTTTAAATGGAATCCATACCTACGAAACTAAAATGACTTTTAAGAACAAAAAACGGCCCATTTTCAAGGCTACCTTTGTCCAAACACAACAGTTTAGTGATTAATTGAGGAATAAGTTTGACTTTGCAGTGCTCTGGAACTAGGTGGCTAAGCATTCACAAGAGAATTTTATCTGAAGATTTAAATTACCCTACTGTTCCCACAGTCTACGCCATTGTATTTCAAAATCTTATTCAACTTTTATGGAACTGCAATAATAGCACCTAATCTCGTAGAGAGAGTTTATACATAAATAATCTCATTGGTACTACTAATTAGGCTGTGGACAGGAAGGGTGAGTATTAATATTAATCTTCATTTTTTGAGTTTGAGACCTAAGATGATATGCATGTTATCTTAAGAGCTGAGATGTATTAAGTCTCTGTGCTTTGCCTGCATGATCTCATTTAATGATCACAATAATCCAATGAGTCTGTACTATTATTACCCCATTTTGTGGATGAAAACAACTCAGATTTAGAAAAATTAAGTAATATGTCCAAGGTCACACAGCAGGTAGAAGGAAGAGTTAAAATTCGGACCTAGTCTCATATTCTAACTTGATGCCGTTTTCCACCATTGCTGAGAATTTCCTAGTAGTCTGATTTTGTTGTTTTCGTTTTTCTAATCACCTCATTAATGCTCCACCACGCAACTCAAAATAGATGTAATCTTTTGCATGATAATTGTTAACTGAAGTAACTGGCCTCTTTTTCCAGGCTCTGTATTAAAAGGTGTCACCCCACTTCTACCCCCTTCCTTCTCCATCCTTCTCCTCTTGTAAGATGGCAAGAAGACAAAGCTATTCATGGGTTGCTGGGTCGTTTCTAAGAATAACTGTAGATAAACACAAGGTCTCTTTCTATAACCAATTACAGTACCAATGTTCACACTACTTTCTTTCTTCAAAACCAGTTTGTGTTTGTGCCATACAGATAGCCATCTTCTCACCCAAGAGGTGATGCTTGGAGACAAGATTAGTTTGTCACTGCAACTTGTGAGATTACCTTCCTTAGATACTTTGGAATGTGAGGAAATATTGGTCTTCTATCTGCCTAGGAAAGGGCATTAAATTGCTGAGTTATTAGGATTTTCATTTTCAAAGTTAAATCTGAAACAACTGGTATGCATTTTTATGCTGTATTAGTATTCTCTAAACAAGGTTAATTGTTCTTAAAGGTTCTATTGGGACAATTTAGATTAAATAGCGAGAAGAGAATCTAAAAAAGAATACACAGGTATATATAGCTGAATCTACGTGTATATATATATATATATATATACACGCATATATATATACTTATATATGCTGTACACTTGAAACTAACACAACTTTGTAAATCAACTATACTTCAATTTAAAAATAAAGAAAAAATATTATCTATTTGTGTTGCTTCCTACCAACCAAGTTGCAAGCCTGATTAAAGTTATACTGGAGATAAAGAACATCCATATAATTATCATATGTGCCCAGAATATGAAGCCCATGAGCATCAAACTGATGTTTGGCTCACCGTGAATTTACTTCAGCCTTCAGATGATAGGGAGATGTTAACTCTGTCATTTTTTATAGCTGTGTTAATTCCGTAGTAAGAGTAGTCGCAACCCTAGAGTTTAGAGTAGCAGCCAAATCATCTTATGCTGTCACAAGGACTGTAGTTATAGGTACTTGATTACCCAATAGTAAACAGTCACTTTATGGCATTTAGACTCAGTCAACCAGTATTATATGTGAACCACCTTGAATCCTAATGGGGAATAATTTACTTTCCCGGAAAAGGGAAGTGAGAACCAAATATGAGAAGGAAGCTAACTTTTCACTTACTGCTCTTAAGTCTTTTTTATGATAAAAAACATAACATGAGGTCTACCCTCTTAACGAAGTTTTAAAAGTACATAACAGTGTTGTTAACTACAAGTGTTGTCTACAGAAGATCTCTAGACTTTATCCATTTTGCTTGACTGATATATTATACCCATTGAACTCCAACCCCCTGGCCCTCATTCTGCTTTCTACTTCTGAATCTGACTACTTTAAATATACCATTAAAGTGGAATCAGGAGTAGGTGTCCTTCTGTGACAGGCTTATTTTCCTTAATGTCCTCAAGGTGCATTCACATTATGTCACATGATAGGATTTCCTTCGAAGGATGACTTTTATTCCCTTGTCTGTGTATACCCATTGCTTTATTCATCTGACATTTAGGTCGTTTCTACCTCATGACTAAGTGAATAATGTTGTGATCAACATAGAAGTGAAAATATCTCTTTGAGGTCTTGTTTTCTATTCTTTTGGATAAACACCCAAAGTGGGATTGCTGGATTATACAGTCGTTGTATTTATCGCTTTTTGAGGAACTTGATATTGGTTTTCGCTAGCAGCCAATGGTGCACAATGATTCCAACTTCTCCAACTTCTTGCCAATGCTTATTTTGTCTTTTTAATGATAGCCATCCTGACAGGTGTGAGGTGTTCTCTCATCGTGGTTTTGATTTGCATTTCCCTGATCATGAGTGATGTTGAGCATCTTTTCATAATTCTGTTGTTTTATTTAGACGTCTTCTTTGGAGAAATGTCTAGTCAAGTCCTTTGTCCATTTTTTAATTGGGTTATTTCATGTTGTTGTTTATCATTTTTTCATTCATCTTGAAAGACTCGCTTTACCTTTTCTTGTAAGGCAGGTCTAGAGCCGATGAACTCTCTGTTTGTGTTTATCTGCGAAAGTCTTTATCTCGTTGTATATTTGAAGACAATCTTTAAATCTTGATCATATATATATATATATAGTTAGATCTTCTATGGTAATTTAGAAGAATAAGTTTACCCTTTGGCCATCAACACGTTGTTACAATAACCTTTATTTCTCTTCTACTTTTCCAATTTTCCTTAGTTATGGTATATAGTGTTGTTCTATTTCATAACATATTGGCTATTTCAAATCAATTTATTATTGTAGTGGTTATATCCTAATATCCTAATAGGTAAATAAAAACATCACTTGTCTTTATATAAGACTATATTAGATTAAATAAACAACTAAACTTTGCCTCTCCCAATTTTAGTTCTCTTATCCTGACCCATCATTTGTCTAAGTCTTCTTAGACACAACTAAAGAATCGTACCCTATGTTTGAGTAACATTTAGGATACGATATTCAGATAAAAATACAGAAGATACTCATGCCAAAAAGTATTTGTTGTTTATCTGACATTCAAAATGAACTTGGTGTCTTTTATTTTTATTGCTAAATATGGCAGATCTACTTTGGAAAGCTCCTGGGACTTGGCTCAGCCCTTGTGAATTAAGGAGCTCAAGCACCAAAAACAACTCAGCTATTTCTTGGTGACGATGTGACATACTCCCAATAGAATGAAATCTGAGCATAAAGTAAGATTCATAAGAAAACAGGCACCAGTATAAATCTGCAATGTGCCAGACGCGATGCCTGGCTTTTAACAAGAATTTCAGCACCTAATCCTTCCAACTACTGTGCTGTAAAGGTAGGAAAATTACAGTTTAGAGAAGTTAATTGGCCAAAAGCTACACCTACCCCCGGGATTCTAAACCAGGCTGACATCACCCAAAGCCTGTGGGCTAACTCCCAGTGCAGTCCTGCAAGAAAGGAACGCAAGGTCCCTGCGACAGAATTTGCGCCGACTCGTTTCATGATCTGAGATAAACCACGGGTCACGGTTAATGGAAATATGATATTGATGGTACTTTCCTTCAATCTTCAATTAATAAGCACTGTGTGTCAGACACTGTTCTATGTGCGGAGCATAAAATGGTAAACAAGACCCACACGATGCCCACTCCTCTCAATACGCAACAAAATACGTAATATCCTGAGAGCGACCTCCGCAGCAATCGTGGATCAAACACATAAATAATAAAAATCCCTTCTGACGGGTGAACATGTTTATCATTTCTGAGCTTAGAGCTGTTCAGATGACAAGAAAATGTAAATCTGCACGTGTGTGAAAAGTTATCACAGAGATAATAATAAAATCAGTTTCTTGGGTATGGCTGTTCATGAACAGAAAGGTGGGAAATTTTCCACTCTTCACGTAACAATAATTTCATAATCTGTGATGGTCTCTTTCATGATCTGAGATAAGCAACTATTTAGGGTTTATATACAGACGTAAACAAATCAAAACTTACTGCTCAAATTTATTTGAGAAGCCATGCTAGTAAATTAGAAAGTAGGTCTTATTTTTATTACTCAACTAATTCTCATGTTCAGTAATCTAGGAAAGAATTATTTCTAAACATTTTGAATTTTATTGGGCCAGGTATTATTTCTCTTTGCATCTGTAAGTAGGATGGTTAATCATTTATTGTCCAAATTAAGGTACCTCTGAGCCTGAAAGGAAGAACCATGAATGATTAAGCCTGGATAACAGCAGAGCTGACACATTTGCAGTCTCTTCGTCTCCAGCTCAGAAACTTCAAAGATTGCCTTGAGGTTTTGCTGTGATTAGCGCCAGTGACCTTTCCCTTGGTGGGAAAACAAGCAGGTGTGGCACCAACGACCTCATATCAGGGTTTGTCCCAGCAGATGGATGGTGCCATTGGCCGAGATCAGAGCTAAAAATACAGCAAAAGTGAAAACTCTCTCTCGTGGCCAAAAACATTGATCCTTCTCCGCGGAGACAGAAACAAAATGAAATGCATCTGCTGGTTAAAACGAGATGAAGAAGGTGAAAAGCAGTCGTTGAATAGTTAATAATAAAATATCTAAAAGTTGTCATCTGTTATTGCTAATGGTCTCATTCTTTTTATCTGCAAGTTTATTTGTGCAATGGCTTTAATGCCTGGAAATCTTCAGTACACATTTTTCCATATCGCCTTAATAGAAGTTTGTCACTAGGCTATTTCTCTCTCTTTGTCTTGCTCGAGTTTAATGTTGTCAACTTGATTCCATTGTCCTTGTATTTATATGCAAATAGGTTGTTAGAGAGAACTGGCAATTAACACTATCCTGACTCTGCCTTGGACACACTGGGACAGTGTGTTGACAATAATGCAGAGTCTTATGCTTCGTTTCTCAGCTCTGTGTTGCCTTCCTTCTACTTTAGTAGGAGTTCTGTAGAAAATCCTCACTTTTCGTATGTATAAACCTGCAATCCTGCACACATACCCTAAAGAAAGAGTTCACTTTAAATATCAAAGAACTACCATATGCAAGAATGCACACAGGCTATTTACAAATACAGTTGTTCTTTTTAAAAAATGTTGTATTTAATAAAACCTATTCCATTCTACCCATCAAAGTAATAAACCCCAAAGGAAGTGAGAATGATTGCCAGACAAGTTCAAAAAAACTCTGTACCTTTGTTTCTGCTGATTAATAGACTTTTACATTAGGGTATTGGGAGGAATAGGATAAAGCAAAAGCCATATAAAAGGAGAAGACCCCTTGACAGTCAAATTCACAGTACACTAAATTAGGTGGAATGGAACTGTCTGTAGTTTTTCTTCTAAACACTCACTTCATAACCGTTAGCTGTTCCTATACCTATACATATGTAAAGGCCAGTGGGCTTTCCACAGTTTTCCCCTCTAACAGTCACTGTGCAAATTTTCCTTAACATTTCAACAAACATATTGGAAATCTGATTCAAAAAGAATATTGATCAGATTGCACTTTGGAAAAAGACACACATAGGAAAAACAAGCCATGTTTAAACGTAATCTGTTCCCAAGACGCTAAAAGTGTCTTAGGAACTTAGAAAAACCAATGACAGTTCACAGTATTTCTGCAAGGTGAGTAGACATCATTATTATTGTTACATCAGTGGGAAAATAAAGATGGGAGTTGAAGGGGAGTTACAGACCAGTACAATAAGGTAGAGGATAAAAATATTGTTTAGAGAGCCAGGAACCGAAGCTTTTGCACACACACCTGTATACAATATGAAAAATTCTAGTGGAGGTATGAAAAGTAGCAAAATAATCCTGCATGCAAAATTACAGGCCACTTAATGATTTTCAGGTTTTTCACTAACACAAAATGTGTTTCTCCTCCCACACATGAGAAAGATATTAATCCATTTTAAATCTTAAATAAATGAACCAGAAGTGTGAAAATCACTACATTTGAAAACAGGTATAATTTTTCTCTGTAGCATCAAAGGAATTACAGCTTTGAAAATCACTTCTCTGTGACTAACAGCCACAGTATAAAGAGGGAATGTGAAAATTAAATGATTCATTTAGTCAGTAGCTGGAGAGCACAAAATTCTGCAGGCAGGAGGCTTCGGGAGGGAAAGAGTGGGTGTAAGGGTCACTATTAGAGCACCCAGTTTGCTTGGTACACTTTCCTGAAACTGATCTCCTTGAAAGCTGATTTGCCATTATGTTGCAACCCCTAAAGGTATAAAAACTTCCAGGTAATCAAAGAAAGAGAAAATTGAAATACTGGTGTCAGCAAAGTCTGTTTTGTTATTTTTTTTCAATTTATTTAAACTACAACAACAACAAAAAAACCCGAAAGAGTTCACCCGTTTCTCCCACCCGACCCCCAACCTCTGGCAAGTAGCAGTCTGTTCTCTGTATCTATGAGCTTGGTATTTATTTGTTTGTTTGTTTATAGGTTCCACATATAAGCGCAAAATACAGTTTGTTTTTTTTTTCTGTGTCTGACTCATTTCACTTAGCAAATGTTGCTGCAAATAGTGAGATTTCATTCTTTTTTATGGCTGCATAATATTCCATTTTGTGTGTGTGTGTGTGTGTGTGTGTGTGTGTGTGTGTGTGTTTGTGTGTGTGTATCACAATTTCTTTATTCATTCACTCATTGAGGGACACAAGTTTTTTCCATATCTTGGCTATTATAACTAATGCTGCAATAAACAAGGAGGTGCATATATCTTTTCAAGTTAGTGTTTTCATTTTTTTCAAATAAATACCCAGAGGTAGAATTGCTGGATTGTGTGGTATTTCTATTTTTAACTTTTCGAGGAACCTCTATACTGTTGTCCACAGTGGCTGCATTAATTTACATTCCCACCAATGGTGCAGAAGTGTTGCATTTTCTCCATATACTTGCCTATGGCTGTTTTTTCTTGTCTTTTTGATAATAGCCATTCTGACAGGTGTAAGGTGATATCTCATTGTGGTTTTGATTTGCACTTCCCTGATGATTAGTGATGTAGAACATCTTTTCATACACCTGTTGGCCATCTGTATGTCTTCTTTGGAAAAATGTCTATTCAGATATTCTGCCCATTTTTTAAATAGTTTTTTTTTCAGTTGAGTTCTTTATGTATTTTGAATATTAACCCCTTACCAGATATACAATTTGAAAGTGTTTTCTCCCATTCCGTAGATTTTCTTTTCATTTTGTTAATGCTTTCCTTTGTTGTGTGGAAACTTTTTAGTTTGATGTTTATTTTCGCTTGTGTTGCTTCTGCTATTTGTGTCAGATTTTTAAAAAATGATCACTAAGACCTATGTCAAAGAGCTTACCACCTATATTTTCTTCAAGGAGTATTGTGGTTTCATATCTTACATTCAAGTCTTTAATCCAATTTGAGTTAATTTTGTGTACTGTGTAAGACAGTTGTCCAGTTTTATTCTTTTGCATGTGGCTGTCCAATTTTCCCAGTAACATTTAGTGAAGAGAGTGCCCTTTCCCCAGTGTATATTCTCACCCCTTTTTTCTTAAATTAGTTAACCATGCATGTGTAGGTTCATTTCTGGGCTCTCTGTTTTATTCCATTGATCTATGTGTCTGTTTTTACAACAGTACCATACTGTTTTAATTACTATAGCTTTGTAAAATAGTTTGAAATCAGAGAGTGCGATGCTTCCAGCTTTGTTCTTTCTCAAGATTGCTTTGGCTATTTGTGGTATTCTATGGTTCCATGCAAATTTTAGGTTTCTTTGTTCTACCTCTGTGAAAATGTCCATTGGAATTTGATAGGGATTGCATTGAATCTATATTGCTTTTGGTAGTATTGGCATTTTAGCAATATTAATTCTTCAAATCCATGAGCAAGGAAAGATATCTTTTCACTTATTTGTGTCTTTATCAATTTTTTTTCTTTAATATATTTAGTTTTCAGAGTACATGTCTTTCATCTCCTTGGTTGAATTTATTCTTAGGTATTTTATTATTTTTAATGCAATTGTAAAAGGAATTGTTTTCTTAATTTTTTTCTGATAGTTTATTACTAGCAATGTCTCCTTTAATCAAAGCAATATAAAACCTCTTCCAATCAATTCATTTAGAGATATTTCCAATAATATTTCTTTTCATTTTTAATAAAAATCGAGTGCTAATAACTATAATTCACTCACAAAAATTTTACATAGTCTTATAAAAATTACTCAGAATTTTCAAAATATGTATATTATGTTTGTTGCAGAGAACTATGACAGAGTAATAAAATACTTTCAACCATAAAGTATATATCACATTAAAACAAAAGTCCATTAAGGAAGTGGAATGTAAATATCACTTCAACAAAAGAAAGGGACCAATGTAAGTTTTACAGGGGTTAAGGAAGAGCTTGCCATATATTTTTTAAATAGATGTTGGGGGCTTCCCTGGTGGCACGGTGGTTGAGAGTCCGCCTGCCGATGCAGGGGACGCGGGTTCGTGCCCCGGTCCGGGAAGATCCCACGTGCCGCGGAGCGGCTGGGCCCGTGAGCCGTGGCCGCTGCGCCTGCGCGTCCGGAGCCTGTGCTCCGCAACGGGAGGGGCCACAACAGTGAGAGGCCTGCGTACCGCAAAAAAAAAAAATAAATAAATAAATAAAATAGATGTTGGTGAGTATGAAATCATTATGATTCTTAGATTTCATGGGATACATTTATAAAAGAGCTTTAACAGATTTATATTAAAAATCTCAATATTTATCATACAGTGGAAGCATATCTTTGTATTTTTAAATACAATAATAAATTTTAGAGGTCAGCATAAAAGTGTGCAAAGGAATACACATATTTTCAAAATTCTATGAGGCCGTGCGCAAGAAAAATAACTTTTGACGACCACCTGCTAGAAGCAGTGTCTTGGTTAATATGATCATATACATGATCTAAATAATATGAATCCTGAAAGTAGACTTGGGACTGCATATTAAGTTTTTCCATATCAATTAACATCATGAGGTCATTGCCAGCCTTTCCAGGTGTTCCGTGTTTGGCAGACAAAGGCTGAGAAAATTCAGGAGGCACATATAGAAGCCCAAGCTCCCGATTCACAGCGATGAGCCCTGAACTTCCATCTCTGGTTCTTACGTGTGAAATTTACCAAATACTGTAATTAATGTGTTTCACACCGGACTAAATTCTCTCCCAAGACATTCAATTTACACACAGAAGATCAACTTCTTCAACAATCCAATATTTTAACCTCAAGTCATAAACACGAGAGATGTGTACAGGGTGTCTGCTTTGATGATACAAAGAAATGATGGTACAACACAATAATGAGCTTCCTCAAAAGATTCCTCAGACATTAAAATAAAATCGTTTTTAAAAATACTTAAACTTATCAAAATTGAATCACTAGCTTTGCTTTATATGTCTTACGGCACATAAAAATAAATTATCTGAAAATCTGACATTTTAGGCGTAATTCAATTCTTAACATAATTTTTCTGTGTAAACGTGTGGCAATACTATTAAAAGTGTCGTCTTAAATATCTTATAAGTTAACTCCTTAATATCCTACTCGTCTGTCTTCCCGCAGCTAGTGTCTTCATCTACCCATCCCGTCTTTCCAGAGGAAAGGGAGGCACAGCTGGATTATATCACTCCTCTACCGGAAGCATGTTACTAGTTTCTAAGTCCCAGCTCCTTGACTGAGGCCTGAAGAACCTGCATGGTCTGCTTTGCTTCACCTCCTCAACTCCCCCTGTTCCAGGCAGCAGGCTTGCTTTTCTCTCAGCGCAGATAAGGAACAGGCCAGAGTCGTGAACACCTCGTGCTACATTACACGAGTCTCCCCCAGCCCTGCCGACCGCTGCTGCTGACCCTGCTGGCTCTGGCTCCAGCCCCAATTTCAGCTCAAAGCCCCTCCCTAGGAAGCGCCCTCTGAGCATCTCTTCTGTGATGCTACCGTTTCCTCGCCCACCCTTACCTCTCTGTATGATTAGACCCACATCCAGTTGCACGTTTGTACTTATCTGTGCCCCTTGATGGACCAGATCAGCCTGCTTATTATCTCTTGTACACCGAGTCTCGGTGCAGGAGCTGAATGTTCACGGTGAGTGAAAACGGATGAGCGAGCGGAAGCACCTTGTGACTTACAGAGCGCCACAGGCCCGGGAAGTATCAGCCACCGACGGGCTCGGCCACGCGCCCAGCAGCTTCGTGCACACTTAGAGGCACTGCTGTCAGACAGCGAGCTAAACGGCGGACTGCGAAGACAGCGCAATCATAACATACGAAAGGTGACCCGCGACAGGCGAGTTTGTCTACGCTTCCACTTAACCTTAAAATCATTTAACAATCATCCCAGATCAGGAGTTTGCCGGACACACACACTTACCAGAGGAACTCTCAGCAGGCTTTAATACTTTCGGTATCACCCACACCAACGAAGCTATGCTTGAAACACTCATGCGTATGCATTACATACATTTCATAGATTACCACCCATAGGCCCAGGCGGCTTTGTTCCCTGAAGGGTTTCCCTTTCTGCTTTCCGGTTCACCTAACTCACTACTGCAGGGTTAGTTGTCTTCAAACACTCCGTAAAAGGGTTTTCTAATTTCCTTAATGACATATTTTTCAGTTATGTTTTATTTCCTAGAGCGCCAAATTCCAAAGTCTCTGCAAGGCTAGTAGTAATGACGTCAATCCTCTTTGGTACTCCCATTTTCCACACTGTGTAAAGACAGAAAACTTGGCGTTTAAAGAAGTATGAACCATTTGAATCTTGAGACCTTCTCCAGAGTTAACTCTCTTAAAATTTGGAAATGAACAGAAGTGAACTAATTTAGAAAGTATTTTTCTGTAACTAAACTTTTAAAAGAAGAAAATGATAGTTGATAAAGCAGTGTTTATTATTACAAGAATAATTCTTATTTTTTTCAAAGACTTCCAAACAAGAGGGATACAAATATATCTTGAAACTAATATACTTATTGTGCACGAGAATCCTCTTTCATGCATGATTAAAGAAAAGATGAAGAAAACCAGTAATGCTTTCATTAGAACAAAATCTATTCAATAAAAAGACAGCAAGGGGAGATGGCCATTCACAAAACACTTCTTAAAAGTTATCAAAAAATAGAGAACATTATTTGAAGCATAAATAGTCAAAATGAACTATTTGGACTTGCCTTACAACTATATTATCTTTATTCCTTTGAACACCATAAGGTCAAAAGGCACCATATCTAAGTACTTTTCTAAGCTAGAAAAATTTACCAAAAAACTCAACCATGTCACTGCTGATATACTCTGTCTTTTAAAGTTACATTCCAGTAAAACAACAAGTTATCTACAGTTTTTATAATGTTAACCTTTAATTTTCGAGTGAGACAAATTAATATCATTTGCTAATTTGTATTTAAATGATAATATACACTTAATGTTAAATTTCTTATAAATGTATCTTTTGACTTAATGTTTGGAATATGTTTCTTTATATTAAAAAATTAATATTTAGTATCCCTGTTACATTTGATGTCTTTAATTCTAAGTTTTTAAAAGTTATATTAATTCTAGTATTTTTTAATCATATGAAATTGATACAAAATACCACTTTTTTAAAATAAATTTATTTATTTTTGGCTGTGTTGGGTTTTCGTTGCTGTGCATGGGCTTTCTCTAGTTGCAGTGCACGGGCTTCTCATTGCTCTGGCTTCTCTCGTTGCGGAGCACGGGCTCTAGGCGCGCAGGCTTCCGTAGTTGTGGCATGCGGGCTCAGTAGTTGTGGCTCACAGGCTTAGTTGCTCCGCAGCATGTGGGATCTTCCCGGACCAGGGCTTGAACCCATGTCCCCTGCATTGGCAGGCAGATTCTTAACCACTGCACCGCCAGGGGAGCCCTGTACCATTTTTATAATAGCAAAGGCTTGATACTGAAGATCTGCATCCCAGATTCCTCAGAAAGAATACTTTCTTTCAGCTTCCTCAGGACTGGACTCCTTTCGTTTTTTCTCTCCCCAAAGCTTACCTGGCTGCTCTAGTTCTGCCTGGCCTCCCTCTTCTCTGGCGTTTGGAATTCAGTTTAAACCCACCGTTTATGGTGTGGAAAGGGGCTTCCTGGGGGCAGAGGGGTTTGCCCCTGCTGTCCCTGCTGTACCCCCAGCGTTTCAGAACACTCAATAAACATTTGAACAAATAAATGGAATTGACAATAAATTACCTTGCTTATATCCAAAGAATTTCAAGCCTCTTTTGTTAACTTCTCCAAACATATCACAGATTCCTCTTCAGACATGCCAACACTTAAGTTTGGATCTGCACGCCTGGCCCTTTTTCCTCCGAGCTCTGGTCCTGTCACTTGAGCAACTGATTCCAGATGAACGGAATTCTGTGGGTCAAGGCGCCCTGCTGAACCACCTGCTAGGCTTCACAAGAGTGAATAGTTGCAAGAGTAGTGCTTTGTGCATGCTGCATTTTCTCTAAAGTGGTGGGGTAAATATCAGTGATGCTTGCATTTAAATACGAGTAAAGATATAAACTAGAAAATAAACCTAAAGGAATGTATCTCGTCTCCAGAACTGTGTGATTGATGTCAGAAGCTTTTACACAATATTAAGCTGAAGTTGGATTTTAACAAAGTATCTTACTTTTGCATCTGCAATTTACAGAACACTCTTTACATGAATACTTTCTTCGGACCACCGACCGTGACTCTCAGCTCTGGCGTAAACCCTCCGTTCCCGGCGGCAGGGACTGTCTGCAGAGATCAGGGCCCAAGTCCTCCCTGCCCTTCCCTCCGTTCCCCTCAGCAGCCTGTGACTCCAGCTTTCTCTTTCAGGAGGATGGAGGGACCCAGGGCAGGAATAGAAAAGCAGGCTTTGAGGACGGAAGATGGGGCGCCAGCAAAGGGAAGCCTAGAAAGGCAGAGCAGTCAGAGCAAGAGACGGGGAGATTATTATTCAGACATAGCAAAGAATGAAGTAATGCCATTTGCAGAAACATGGATGGACCTAGAGATGATCATACTCAGTGAAGAAAGTCAGACAGAGAAACACAAATGCCACACGATAGCACTTATATGTGGAATCTATTAAATGATACACATGAACTTATTTACAAAACAGAAGCAGACTTACAGACAGAGAAAACAAACTTATGGTTACCAAAGGGGAAAGGGGGGGGATAAATTGGGAGATTGGGATTAACACATTCACACTACTATATATAAAATAGAGAACCAACAAGGACCTACTGTATAGCACAGGGAACTCTACTCAATATCTTCTAATAACCTATAATGGAAGAGAATCTGAAAGACACAGGTTCGAACCCTGGTCTGGGAAGATCCCACGTGCCGCGGAGCAACTAAGCCCGTGCGCCACAACTACTGGAGCCCACATGCCACAACTACTGAAACCCGTGTGCCACAACTACTGAGCCCGTGTGCCACAATTACTGAAGCCCGTGCGCCTAGAGCCCGTGCTCCACAACCAGAGAAGCCACCGCAATGAGAAGCCCGCGCACCGCAACGAAGAGTAGCCCCTGCTCGCTGCAACTAGAGAAAGCCTGTGCGCAGCAAGAAGACTCAATGCAGCCAAGAATAAACAAATAAATTTCTTAAAAAATAAAAAAGAGGGAGGGACAAGGAGAGAAAAACAGACAGAGAAGTGGAAGGGATTCACCAGTGTGTTAACCCCAAAATTCAGGGGAGAGGAGACCTCAACAAGAAGGCAGCCAGCAGGGTGAGATGTTGTGCAGGAGTCGGGCAGGATGAGTCCTGAAGAGGAGACTTTGGCTCCACAGGTAGGAAGTGGCGCTCACAGATGGGGCGGGAGAGCCAGGGTGCAGGGGACCCAGGAGGCCAAGCAGGGGGGCGGGGAGCCAGGATGCAGGGGACCCAGGAGGCCAAGCAGTGGGGGGGAAGCCAGGATGCAGGGGACCCAGGAGGCCAAGCAGGGGGGGGGAGCCAGGATGCAGGGGACCCAGGAGGCCAAGCAGCGGGGGGGGCGGGGGAGCCAGGATGCAGGGGACCCAGGAGGCCAAGCAGGGGGGGGGAGCCAGGATGCAGGGGACCCAGGACGCCAAGCGGGGTGGGGGGAGCCAGGATGCAGGGGACGCAGGAGGCCAAGCACGGGGGGGGGGCCAGACGCCTCCCTGTCAGTTCTAGAACTCTTGTTGCTGCACATTTGAGAAAGGGAAGAAACAGGTGGGGCACTGTTCACAAAGACAAAGAGAAGGGAACTTTTTGTTTTTAAAAACTGGAAAGGCACAAGTACAGCTGAGTTAGAATAAGCTGAGTGGAATAAGCCTATAGAGAAGGAATAATTGAAGATTTCAGAAAGGAGGTGAGAGGACTACTGGAAAGAAATATTCTTGTTTTTTTCTTTGACCTTGGATGCACGGAAGGAAGAACGAGTACAAGCCCGGGCATCTGGGAGAAGCAGAGGGGCTGATCTCCGCAGTGAACTTGGCTGAGGACGAACGAGCCCACGGCAGGAAAGGCTGCACCAACGTTCTGTAGAAACAGCTCAGACCCTAGAGTCTCCGGAGCAAGACGTCCCGCATTAAACCATTAGATGCCAGAATTTGACTGATGGCTCAACCTGAAATCTTGCCTCAAAAACCCCCTACAAAACAGAAGTAGAGTCACAGATGTAGGAAACAAACTCCCGGGGGTCGGGGTGGGGGGACGAGGGGAGGGATAAACTGGGAGATTGGGATGGACATGTACACACTGCTCTATATAAAATAGAGAACTAAGAAGGACCTGCTGTGTAGCACAGGGAACTCCACTCAATACTCTGTAATGACCATATGGGAACAGAATGTGAAAAAGAGGGGATACGTGGATATGTGTAACTGATTGACTTTGTTGTACGGCTGAAACTAACGCAACATCGTAAATCAACTCTATTCCTCCAATTAAAAAAAAAAAAGTAAAACCCCACAGTGACTCACTGAGGCCGTGTGCACGTCCCGCAACCTCCCTTCTCCCTGTCTCTCCTTCCCTCCGGCCTCAGGACGGATCACACACTTTGTCTGCCTCTCGTGCTGCCCGGGCTGGCTCTGCCCGAGGCCCAGGGCTCCTGATGCAGGGAGGCTTCTGGGAGAGGCCAGCCCTCCCCCGCCACCACTCTCTCCGCCCTGGGCCGTTTAGAGCTGCCCCTGCTGGTGCTGGGGTGATCGGGTGACGCTGACCCTATGGCAACTACAAGAATATGATCATCACGGCAAAAACCCCCTGAAAAGTTGGGACCACGCGGCCCAGGGAGTGAAATGCGTTAACTTGGACCAAGTTTCACAGGCAGTAAGTGCTACTGAGAGGGTCAAACCCAGGCGGCACTTCCTCTGAAATCCCTGCTTTGACTGCGACCCCCTTAATCCCATCAAGAATGGGTCGAGAGGCCGGCCTGAGAAAACGGTATTCAGGTTTTCAGATATTATTCTCTGGGCAAAATTGAGGTAAAGGCTTTGGAGATTTAGGTCTAAATTTTCAAAGGACTCCAGTGGGCTTGTGTTTTGAGCATTTGCAACTAAATAGTTCATGATTAATTCCAAAACAATTCAAACTGTTCTCCGAAGGAAATTAAGTGAAGTGGAGCTGCACTCGACACTTTCAAATACGACTAAGCTCTCCTCACCTGCTTCAGAAATCCTTCCATTTTGCACAGGGTTTACTGTCTTAAACTCTCTAAATATGAAGTAAGTAACGCACGAGAGTGCAGATGAATTAATCACTTAAGTTAGTCTCTGTCAAGTCCAAGTGTCCAGGGAGAGTTAAAGTTTACTTTAATTTCATTGTATTTTCAAATGTGAAAGCAATGAGATAATGCCATCCGCAGCAACATGGATGGACCTAGAGATGATCATACTAAGTGAAGTAAGTCAGAGAAAGACAAATATTGTATGATATCACTTATATGCGGAATCTAAAAGAATGATACAAGTGAACTTATTTACAAAACAGAAATATACACACAGACATAGAAAACAAACTTATGACCACCGAAAGAGGTAAAGGGGGGTGGAATAAATTAGGCGTATGGGATTAACAGATACGCACTAGGATGTACAAAATATAAACAACAAGGACCTGCACTGGGAACGATATTCAGTATATCCTATAATAACCTATCATGGAAAAGAATCTGCAACTGTACACCTGAGACCAACAATATTGTAAATCAACTATAGTGAGATTAAAAATAATAAATAAAATAAAAACAACAAACAAAACAACCAAAAAGTGCACATTTTATCACTGGAGTAATTTAGCAGCCTCAAACCAAAGAAGGATAGACAAAAATGAAATCTCCTTTATCAAGAGGAAAATGTATGTCAATATAAATATATGTGAATATTCACAGTTTTTCATTGCAATCATCAGAGTTGCAGCTGCACCAGACACGCTCTGTGAAACGGTGCTGTCAGTATTTCATTTTCACCGACGATGCATCTAGGGGTGGTTAGTAAAGGACTCATGCTTCATGCAAAATTCTACACAATGACATGTATCATCAAATTATTAGTAATAATAGCTAAATCCTAAGAATTGCCTCTTTTTTGTCAGCTAGTTGGCTATTGAAAGACTAAATAAGACAAACCCCAGGTTCTCTCGAGTTTGAGGTAGAAGGAGTTGGGAACAAGAGACCCCCCCGGGCAAACGAACGAGTTGAGAAGCGGATGGAGCTGCTCCTGTCCCAGAAGGCACGTAATAGATCGGCAGCCTTCCAAGCCTCTGCGCGTCCACACTGGCTCTGCAGCGGAAGTTTAATGCCAAGTTCTGTTTAGATCAATGACTTCCAAACTGAAAGCATCAGGCTCACCTGGGACATTTGTTTAAAATTCAGCTTCTTGTCCAATATCCTAAAAGCTTCTTTATCAATCAAACTAAAGTAGGATACAGAAATCTGCGTTTACATCACTTCCGGGGACTCTGATACTGTTGGTTTAGGCACAGAGCTTTGAAAAATGTGCATTTTGATCATCTACTCAGAATAAGAAAATGTCAGAGCATAAAGTTCTAAATTTAGCTTTTTCTCACCTGCATTATCACCTCCCAAACGATGCTAATCTAATCAAATTTGACAGGAAATCAGAGAGAATTTGAAATTATCTGTTATTACTTTTTTCTAAGTTAGCCTTTGTTTCTTAAGCTGGCGGTGGATACATTGGTATTCATTCTATTGTTATTACTCTTTTTTTTTTCTTTTTTTTTTTTTGTCCACGCGGCATGTGTGACCTTAGTTCCCCAACCAGGGATCCAACCCACGCCCCCTGCAGTGGAATCACAGCGTCTGAACCACTGGACTGCCACGGACTCCCTATCTGTTAGTTATTAGTAATGAACTTGTCGCCTAAATGCACACTGGATCTTGAGATACTGGCCAATCAAGTACAGCTATCTAATTTACAAAAAAAAACCAACTAAGTATATTGAAATGAATTGAAGGTAGGTACTCAAAATCTCATCCTGACCAGGGCGAATGAACCAAATGTTTGATCATTCAACTGTTTGGTCTCTGCAGCAACCAGAGTGACCCTAGATGTATAGCTCTAGATCTATAGATCACTTCACCTTTACTCCGTGGCTTCCTGCTACCTGTACCCTGACTTACCTGTACAAAGCCTCCACCGCAGCTTCTCACTTCTTGGGTTACTCTCCAGGCACGCAGAGACTTGCCAGGCTCTCTCCGGCCTGTCTTCCCTGTGTCCATAACTCTCTCCCATCCTCCTTCCCCTCTTTGCCTGGCTACCTTCCACTCAACAGTCTTTCTTCAGATTATACCTTAAAAAAGTCATTCCTTTACTAGCCCTTTCCAACACATTTGGATCTTCGTATGTCACACTGAAGTACTCAGCACTTTCACTATTAAAACAATTGCACCTCACTGCAAATTACTAGTTAAATTCTTTATTTTCCCTGACAGTCAGTATAAGCTGAGGTCAGGGGCCGGGACTCTCTTTCTCACTGCCCGCCACTGCCATCTTAACGCCTGTTTATTTAATTCTTTTAAAAGAAGAGAGTTTAGAGTACCTTTTAGGTAAATACAGGCAAAAGCAGATTCATATGTCTTCAATCATCTCCCTAAAAACTTAGGTTACCAAGAAGTATGACAGAAGTGCCTGGGGTTTAAATGGGGCCAATAATCTGGGTTACTCAGTACAGCAACTCCTAAGAGGAAGCCGGTAATTTCATTTACGGCTGGTGGAAAATACACAAAGATCCAATGTTCTTAGGAAGCTTTGAGAATTTGAAATTCTGTGTACATTTTTTTCTTTGAATGACTCTTATAAAACAAACTAAAAAGACAAACAAACGAAATCACACTAAATTCCTTATAGAAAACGAAAGTGCTACAGAAATGGTGATGGGTTATTGGCACTTTGCCAATGAGTACATTGACATTCGGACTTTCACGTAACCTTTCCAACATGCTCTACAAAGAGCTGCAGGTTTGGAGATGGGCCGGCTTGTTTTAAAGGAAGAGAATTTATACCAAGAGTAAAGGTCCCGTGACTGAGCACTTGACGTAAGCATTATAAGGCGACATCAATAGGGCAAGGACGTTCTCTTAGGCAATGAATCTAAAGAAATTTCTGTCTCCAAAATCAGCCACAATGCTTAAATAACTCGACTAGAATGCTTTTCATCCTTGGGGTAAAGTTTATACTGGTTTACTACAACTAGGACCTAAGAAGTAAAGAACTATAGCAAATACAAAAACGCCTAGAATATGTTGAACGTTTAGCTTCCTGTTCAGTGAAATAGGACAGGCTGTCCACTAGAATGAGGGATAGAAAAGGGTACAAGCAAAAAATGTGATGAGGAAACTTTCAAAATATTAGTTTGCCTTTTTCATAGATTTTCTTTCACTTACACCTATTAATCACTGTGCTACAAATGACTTTCATCTTTAATTAAACATACTATATTTACTTTCGAGGTTTTTCATATTAATCGTATTAGCATCTGACATTCATTTTTGTGTGATTTAGGACCTAGGTATGTGATGTAGCGGAATTACATTTATATAGATTTTTTAATGTACCAGCTATAGTAGCAGATATATTAAAGAGAATGACTCATATAGCAATCATGAAAATGCTCTGTCATGAATATAATGAAAGAGCCGTGCAATTTTTTTTTTACGATGTCATTTTATAATATGTCTCTATTAACTTTGATGTGTTTGAGGCACATCTCCTGAATGGTTACTGTGATAGATTGGTTTGTGCTAACGATTAGGTCTTTTTTTTTTTTTTTAATGAAATTGCTCCTTGGAATGGGAAAATGTGGTTTATTTTGAGAATGATCCTGTTTAAAGTTTTAGCCTAAGAAAGGTTTGAAGGAAATTAACTGTTCTATGGTTCATGACTTATTTCTGGCCTCTATCACCGTCTCTCATAAAGAGATGGCGAAAACAAGCCGTAATAACCCCACTGGTGAGCATTATTAAATGCAACACGTGGCGTTACTAAAATAAAAAGAGACGTCTATTTCTCATTCTGCGGCTGCATTCTCCAGTTTGTCACCTTAAACACTGGAAAGTTGAGTGACGGACTTAAATGGGTGAAGTCTGGACCCAAAGTGACAATATAGTACTTTACAGTTATAAGACATTTGGTCTCAGGACATCTAAGCCCTTTGAACATTTTAAAGGGTTTTACTTGACACGCTAAGACAGTGAGAAATGGGGGATTGCCATCACCGTCATGGGTCATATTTAAGGAGTGGCTTTCATAACAACAAAAATCTACTTGTATAGCCGAGAAGAAATGCAGAGGGGGGCTGGGGTTATGATTTTCAGTTTGAATAATAGAAAATGCCCTGAAGGGTGTTCTCTTCTGCAAATGGTCAGGTCTTTCTACAGCCATGATTTATTTTACTAGAAGCTGGAACAGGTGTGGTCTCTCTTTGCCAAAGTCTTGGCGAAGTTCATACCTGCCCTGGGCTTCAGGTTTCAGATCTGTTTAGCAAGACTGCTGAATGGCATGCAACCCAAGAGCTTCTATCTTGTTACACAAACAGAACACTGACTTATTATGAAAGCCTTTATCTGAAAGTCCAGTTTCCCATTCGGAATGTGGCGAAATTAACGTACATGATCTCAACGATGTTGGTATGAAGGCTTGTCTTAGGGAAACTGTCTTCATGGCAAAAGTTTTAACGAAATGAACAGTAAAGTGGAGGCATATGCTGAGCAATTTTATTTCCCCAGGTAAATGTCAGCGTCGGCCGAGGACCAAACATGGTACTTTTCAAAAGTTGGAATAATTATTACCAAAGTGAATTGCAAGAAAATAAGGAGGGCAATGGAAAAGTGTGTTTTCGTTGCTTGGAATACAACAGTTTTGCCATGAACTCTCTGAAAAAATAAATATAAGAAGGGCAAAGGGGAAAAAAATGAAGAGTTTCCAGACTCCGATTAAATATAGGGGTTTCACCTTAGGTCAAATACCACTTACTGACTTTATAAAAGGAGCCTTGGAATTGCCTTGCTCCCGACGAGAAACAGACAGCCTTGTGCCAGCAGGTACATTGGTGCTGCTGTTCGCGTGGCCAGGGCGTCCGAGGAGCTGTTGCTTGTCCTCGTGCGCCGCTGAGCAGCCATCGCCTCTTTAAGGCAGCGGGAAAGGGACTGTCGCGGGTCAGCGTGCGGGCCCTGACATCTGTGAACGGCTCCGTGTAATGAGAACAGGTAGATCAACATCGCTCAGGCTCTGAAGTGAAATTTCATCTTATTTCTGGCACCACAAATATGAACCTGATCCTTATCTGTCGAAGAAAAAACATTCCTCCTTGACAGGCCGGCGTCACTCTTGACGATTTCCACATACCTCCAGGAAATTCTGAAAGACCCATTGTCTCAAAACCTGGGATAAACAGGATATCTAAGGCCTGTTAGTGTGATCGGGTTAATCCGTAAATTTTACTTTGTTTTACAAATACCTGAAGGAAAGAATTGTTCAACACTCATATTTTTCAGATCCCACCCCTGTTCAAGCAGACAAAACCACGAAACAGAAAAAACTACGAAGACAATATGATTAAGAGCCATCGAGTCTGTTTTTGTGTATTCAAGAGTCTTAGCTATTTTGCTCGTGGTTGACTCCGTGCCACTAGGGACGGTGCATCCTTGGCTCTGGGCCTCGGGAAAGACGTACGGTCTCTCTTGGGCTGCCGTTGACCAGATGATGCTTGAGCCCCATTTTAGTTCTAAACTGCCCCATAAAATGGTTTTCCATTTCTCAGTTTTCTTAATAAAGAAAATCCCCAATATTAACCTCTCCGCTTGCATTCTAATTTCAGAGGTTTCCTGATATGAGAAATTCAGAAGACTGTGCATCGTGGAATACAGGGAGCTCTGGAGATAGAAAGCCCTGGCATCTACCGCTGTACCTCGACCAGGTATTTCTCCTCTCCAAATACGTTCCCAAGAAAAATAAAGACGTATGATACTTTTAAAAATAGATCTTCATTGGAGTATAATTGCGTTACAATGGTGTGTTAGTTTCTGCTGTGCAACAAAGTGAATCAGCTATATGCATACATATGTCCCCATATCCCCTCCCTCTTGCGTCTCCCTCCCACCCTCCCTATCCCACCCCTCTAGCTGGTCACAGAGCACCGAGCTGGTCTCCCTGTGCTATGCGGCTGCTTCCCTCTAGCTATCTGTTTTACATTTGGCAGTGTACATATGTCAGTGCTACTCTCTCACTTCGTCCCAGCTTACCCTTCACCTCCGTGTCTTCAAGTCTCTTCTCTACATCTGCATCTTTATTCCTGTCCTGCCACTAGGTTCATCAGTACCATTTTTTAGATTCTATATATATGTGTTAGCATACAGTATTTGTTTTTCTCTTTCTGACTTACCTCACTCCGTATGACAGACTCTAGGTCCATCCACCTCACTACAAATAACTCAATTGTGTTCCTTTTTATGGCTGAGTAATACTCCACTGTATACATGTGCCACATCTTCTTTATCCATTCATCTGTTGATGCACATTTTGAAATAATATTCTTAGGGTTACAGGAGATAAATTAACAACTGTTTTATATTTTACGTAATACACCATGAATGATAAATCAAACGCCCCTGGACCTGCCATCAGCTGGACAAACGAGACAGGTCTAATGCCTCTGAAGTGACCCTGTGCCCCTCCACAATGACAGCCCTCTTCCTCGGTTACAAGGGTAACTGCTACTGTGAATTGTTTTGTTTATGACTCTGATTTTGATTATTTTTTTTACTACATATATGTATCTCTAAACAATATATTTTTAAGTTCTGGATACATGGAGAATTTATGTAAGTGGTATTATACCAAGTGTAGTCCTCTGCAACTTGCTTACTCATTAAGATTTACTTTTGCTGATCCAATGATATAATAATAATGTTAGTACTAACAGTAATAATAATGATAACTCTAGTCCCTTGTTGATAGATAGTCAAGTTGCTTCCGGTTTGGGGCTGTTATGAACAATGCTGTTTTGAACGTTCTTGCATGTGTCTCCCAGCTCACACCTGCCCGGCTCTTTCTCCATGTCCCTATGAGTGGAATTGCTGGCCAGGTGCATTTTCAGCTTTGCAAGATCTCGCCTTGCTTTCCAAAGCAGGAGTGCAACTATATGCTCCCACCAGTTCCTTCCCCTCCCCTCACCAGTTTCTGTAGAATGTGAATTACTTGTTCATTCAAAAGGAGAATAAACTTCCTCCTGGCAGTTTTGGAGGTAATTTGTAAATAACTTTTCAATTCTTTCCATGCCATCAGTGAATTATGTGTTTTTGAATTTCTCCTTCAGAAAATGTTGGGCATATATAAAGAGAAAGAACAGCATCAATTCTATCTAATGTTAATTTTTTAGAATAGAGTTGAAAATCGAATTCTTTGGCAACAATCCAGTAGTCTGGTTATTTATAATAAGGTTGTGCTGGGACATCCCTGGTGGTCCAGTGGTTAAGACTTTGCCTTCCAATGCAGGGGGTGTGGGTTCGATCCCTGGTCAGGGAGCTAAGATCCCACATGCCTCACGGCCAAAAAACCTAAAAACATAAAACAGAAGCAATAGTGTAACAAATTCAATAAAGACTTTTAAAAAATAGTTCATATTAAAAAAAAAAATCTTGGGCTTCCCTGGTGGCGCAGTGGTTGAGAGTCCGCCTGCCGATGCAGGAGACACGGGTTTGTGCCCCGGTCAGGGAAGATCCCACATGCCGCGGCGCGGCTGGGCCCGTGACCCATGGCCACTGAGCCTATGCATCCGGAGCCTGTGCTCCGCAATGGGGGAGGCCACAACAGTGAGAGGCCCGGAAACTGCAAAAAAAATAAAAATAAAAAAAATAAAATCTTAAAAAAAAAAAAAAGTAAGGTTGTGCTTCCAGCACAGTAAAGCACTGAAGTGGTGAATCGGGGGTGAGGAGTGGGCTTGAGAAGGGAGAGCAGTCGTTCTCTCTCCACTCCATACCCCATAAGCTGGCAAGTCTCAAGTTTTATCTGCAGCATATCAATTAGGTGTAAGATCATATTCTCAGTGTCTTTCCCAGGACATTGACAAGAATAATATGTCAAACAAAAATAGGGTTTTTTGGATATAATTGCCGAGATAAGACATCGCTTAGGTCCTCGGGGTAACCTACTCGAATAAAATTTCCTAGATCTTACATTCCGATATCCAAATGACACTGAAGATTACAGCTTTAAAACACAGGCCTAAGAAGCATAAAACATATGATGCACTTCTAAGCGCTGAAGGTCTTATCTCTTGTGCCGGGAAGGATTAAGCCCAGAGGAAGAGAGAGAGACGTCCTCCACAGATACACAAGTACGGAGGGGAGGGCGTATGAAAAGAATAAGCCATGGGCAGCGTCGTCCGTATTGAAACCTCACTCAGTGGGCCCAGGAAAGCATCCAGGGGCTGTGGGGTGTAGTTTAAGGTATGTTTGCGCTGGGCTGAAATGGAAGAAGGTATTTCAGTATCACCTGGTTCTCACGAGAGCAGAGAATTCTCCAACACGTTTCAAGGATGCTGCCCTTCATTTGAGTCCTTCCCTGCGCCAGTTGCAGGCAAGGGACAGAAACATTAGGGAGAAGTAAATCACAGTCTGTGCAGGATCACCCACCTCGCTGTCTGAGATTTCATTATCCTACTCCAGAGTGTAAAAAATATACTAAATCACAACAATATTTGTAGGTGATGATGGGAAGCCTTAATATGAGAAACATGACTCCAAGTTAAAGAGAAGTGTCAGTCAGATCTGCTCTCACATAATCTAACCTCCTACTGGAGAGGCAATATACGTAGGGGTCAAGAGATGTACACTGGTGCAGCCACTATGGAGAACAGTATGGAGGTTCCTCAAAAAACTAAAAATAGAAGTACCATATGACTCAGCAATCTGACTCCTAGGTATGTACCTGGAGAAAACCATAATCTGAAAAGATACACACACCACTATGTTCACTGCAGCACTATTTGCAATAGCCAGGACACAGAAGCAACCTAAATGCCCATCGACAGATGAATGGATAAAGAAGATGTGGTACATATATACAGTGGAATATTACTCAGCCAAGAAAAAGAACGAAATCATGCCATTTGTGGCAACATGGATGGACCTAGAGATGATCATACTAAGTGAAGTAAGTCAGACAGAGAAAGACAAATGCTGTATGATATCACTTATATGTGGAGTCTTAAAAAAATGATACAAATGAACTTATCTAGGAAACAGCAATAGACCCAGAGACATAGAGAACAAACTTACAGTTACTAAAGGGAAAGGGGGTGGGGGAGGGATAAATTAGGAGTTTAGGATTAACATACGCACACTACTATGTATAAAATAGATAATCAACAAGGACTTACTGTATAGCACAGGGAACTCTACTCAATACTTTGTAATGAGCAATAAGGAAAAAAAATCTGAAAAACTATACGTATGTATAATTGAATCAGTTATACACCTGAAACTAACACAAGCTGTGCAGCTGAAGGTAATACGACACTGTAAATCAACTATACACCAATAAAAAATAAATAAAAAGAGAACATCAAAAACAATAAATGAGTACTGATTCCTCTGGGGACTGCTGGGACCTCCCCTCCCCCCGAATAAAAGCGTTAGTTTAGATATAAAATGCTCAGGCTATAGACCCAGACTCTGTGTTCTGCCTCTTACCCAATGGTGCACTAGAATCTCCTGTGCCTCAGTTTCCTCACCTGTTACATGAGAACGAGAATAGCGGCCGCATCCTAGGAGTCACGTGGGGATTAAGTGATACCTAAGCAGTGGGGAAAGTGCCTGACGGACATGTGGCAACTTGTCAGGAATGGATTTTAGCCTATTGTCGCCACCATCACCATCACCTCAGTACTGGTCCAGCTCTCAGGGGCGCCAGGTTTGTGGACGGCAGTGGCGCCGAATTGCCAACTGCGCCCCGTCGTGGACATCCAGCAAGACAAGCTTGTTTACCACATCACCCTCCGTGCGTGGAGAGAACCAGAGGCACGATACTTGTGCATCACAGTCAGACGTTACTATTGACCATCAGCTCAAACCTCAGCTTTCTGTTTTTATTCCTAAGACGTATAAATAGCTGCCGAGAAAAACAACTGAAACGTGAAAGCACTGTGCCCCACTTACACCGGGCCAGCGCAGCAAGTACACAAGGAAAATACGTCAGTCAAGAAGTTTAAAAATTGGGTATTCTATCTATTCTCAGGGAATGGAGTTAAGCTATAATGGAACATTTATTTTATTTCTTACACGGCACATATATGTTTCTATTTATTATTAACTTACAAATGACAAGAGGTGCACATTTCAAAGGCCAACACTTTTCATTCTAATTGAATTTATAAATTGTCCATAGGAACATTTTATCTTTACTTGTTTTGTGTTGGCTTCCTTACTTTGTTCTTTTTTTCCTTATTTCTCTGATAAACATCTACAAGGCTTACAGCTTGTTTTCGGGTGAGGAGGGAAACGCTTTCAAGTCATCCGGGGTTAGAAGCAGAGTAATTCACCCTGTAAAGACTCCTCACCGCAGGGCAGACGGGAAATCTGGCATGCCAAAGCCACAGAAAACAGTTATTCGGTCCTTCGCAATTATTTCAATTCTTTTAAATTTAATTTTAACTGAACTTGATACAAGTAATATATTTTCTATGTTTTTTTTTAAAGGTCTATTGGGGGAGCCAGAGTCTGTGTAATAGGCTCAGTCCACCATCTTGAAGTAATTCCATAAAAGGCATTTCCATTTTCTAAAGCCCTACAGCAGTTCGTCTAGTCCTCTTGTGGCGTTTGCTACTCTGTACCTTGTACTTCAACGGTCTGAGCCATTCTTTCCTCTGCCCTGCGAAGCCCTACAGTGGCAAGTACAGAGGCGGGTGGCGTGGAAGACAGCATCACTGTTCTTATCAAATCCTTATGGTGTTCAAGAAACACCACACACGCTCTGTAACTTAGGGTGACTATCGCTTCTATTACATACATGCGAAAACTGAGGCCCACAGAAATTAAAGTACATCACACTGTGCTTCTCTGATTTCAAAGCCCAAACTCTCTTGATGAAGGCAGAGATTTGATTCATTTTCTAATTCTCCCCAGAGCTGAGCGTATATCTTCACTCATAGAAATTCTCAATAAATGACAGAAAATAAATATTTCCTTGAAAATAGTCTATATGTCAAATAATATTTGTCACCTATGTTTTCTGAAAAATTATTGTTATAACTGGCCATGCTGTGCTAACACACACACACACACACACACACACACACACACACACACACACTTGCACACAATAAAAAGGAAAAGCTATCCAGACTGCAAGACGAATAAGCTTAAAGCACATTAGCAATGCTGTGTATTTGAGAGTGTCAAACAGAACTTTAAACATGTCTTTTTCATTATGTATTTAACCCACATACATGTGTAAACAAATAAATATCCTTTATTCTCACAGAGTATGATTCCCCTATTCTCTCAGATACTCTGGGCTCAGGGGGATTGTATTGTATCAGTGAATTTAGTTGGTTAATACAGGTTGATTACACAACTGCGTGTGGTCCATTCTATTCAAAATATAATTAAAAGACTTTCTAAATATTTATGTTGTCACTGGACACCAGATTCTACCATCTTTACTTTACCAAGTAAAGTAAAGTAGTTGACTGCATGGGTTTAAAAATATATAAATTGTATTCAAAACAGAAAAAAAAAAAAACACAGAGTAAAGAACTCATTTTAATAAAACAGGTCTATTGGACAGCAAACATTTCAAATGTTTGCAATAGATCACACGCTAGCTGACACACCGTGAGCTGCCTTTGGAGAGGCCCAAGTGGCAAGTGTGGACTGCAGCCTTCAAGGAGCCAAAGCCTGGGAGCAGCTGGGAGAGGAGGCCGGAGAGCTCTGTTTGTGTCTTCAGATGAGGCAACGGCCCCGCCGTCTCCCAGAGACTCGGAGGCAGAGAACCCGGCGAGGTGCGTGCAGAGATACCTGACTTGTAGAAACTGGGGGAATTGCTTTATGCCAAGAAGTCTTGGTGTAATTGTTTTATGCACCAAAAGATAACTAATACGCTAATAGCATAAAATAACTGAATGAAAAGGAACAAAAGTAAAGGTCTTCTTTCAAACAGTGACGTGTAAAACTATTTGCAAAATGCACACACAGCACAGGGTAGGGATTAATAGCATAAATTCTGGGGCCAGAATGCAGGGTTGATCCCATTGACTAGACTCTATATATCTTTAAACAAGATGTTGAATTAAATAGTTTTTTTTCAATTGAAAAGTCTGCTCAAACAGCAAGGTCCTACTGTACAGCACAGGGAACTATATTCAATATCCTGTGATACACATCATGGAAAAGCACATAAAAAAGAATACATTTATGTATAACGGAATCAATTTGCTGTACAGCAGAAATTAACACAACATTGTCAATCAACTATGTTTCAATGTTTTAAAAATTAAAATTTAAAACAAGGTCTGCTCAGCTCAGTTCAGAGCTTGATTGTGTCATCCAGAGCATCCGAGTACGGGGCTGATTTTGGAGGCACTCGCTTACCAGAAGATCAGTGAAGCAAAGGAAGGGAGAGAGATCTCATGAGGAAACTCATGAGGAAAAAGGGATTTAGATTGTACATGCAGCAACTCTCTTCCTAAAAAAAGATTATAGGTAGTCTGTCCACATAGGAACGGGTAGAATCAGGTCAATGGAAGGTCTATCTGGTGTATGCTGACATTTTCACCTGATTTTGTCTTCATGTTTGAAAAAAAGGTGTGCCTTTCAATGCCTTTTCCTCTATCACTCTCACTGTTTTCTCTTCTCATGGACCAGACGAGTTGCCCAGATACCAGCACAGGTAGGGGGGGAGACCCACCGGAAGATGGAAATACTTCTGAGAACCTGGAGGAAATCGGCAAAGGCCAGGCTCTTGCAGGTGCGTGTCTGAGCCTCGTGGGTGCGTGCATTTCGAGTCCCACGCCTCCTGAGAACAGATGGAGGTGCTTTTCTGGTGTCCCTCCCCAGCGGGGTCACAAATACCCAGCCAGGAACTTTTTCACACAGGCTGCCAAAACATCCACCCAACTCCCACAGCGCTCTCCTTGAGATGAATTCTAATTTGCTTCAGAAAATAAACCTAGTTCTTCCATGGAAGCAAACTCCTCATTGCCCAATGACACTGCCAGACAAAATCAAAGTGCTGTTCAAATATTAGGAGCCCAGAGGATAAGCTCTGACCATTTGATTCTTGGAGGAAACAGCTTCCCAATAGAGGGAGTTTTTGTTAGACTCTCCCATTGAATGCCTTCTGCAGGAATCTGTCATGATTTTTTTTTTTAATTGAAGTAGAGTTACCAATTTACAGTGTTGTGTTAGTTTCAGGTGTACTGCAAAGTGAATCAGTTATACACATACATAGATCGAATTTTTTTTTTTTTTAGATTCTTTTTGTCACCGATTTTTGAAGCAACGACTATCTTATTTCTAGGTCAGGAGAGATTCTGCATCCTCTACAAATACACAGAGAAAGTCAGCGTCCAAGCTTCCGGGCCATCTCTCTTCCGACAGGCCTGTGCATAGTGACCACAAGATAGCAAACAACGCCCATCCTTAGAGCTAAAAGCAGTCAGAACCAACCTAAAGGAAATCAGAGTCAGTGAAAAGGACTTGAGGATACTGATGATTTCAGCTTCCTTTTTGGTTTGATTTCGGTGGTGGTGGTGGTGGGGGGAATATGTGTATTAGATGAAAATACCAAAAGAATTTTTGTAGGAAAATGCCTATATTCTTTAGTCTATTAATATGACGATTAAGAAGAGGGAAGGGCTTCCCCGGTGGCGCAGTGGTTGAGAGCCCGCCTGCCGATGCGGGGGACGCGGGTTCGTGCCCCGGTCCGGGAAGATCCCACGTGCCGCAGAGCGGCTGGGCCCGTGAGCCGTGGCCGCTGCGCCTGCGCGTCGGAGCCTGTGCTCCGCAACGGGAGAGGCCACAGCAGTGAGAGGCCCGCGTACCGCAAAAAAAAGAAAAAAAAAAAAAAAAAAAAAGAAGAGGGAAAAGGGGAATATTAGCAATTGCCGATGAGGCTAAAGCACAATGGAAAGCAACGATTATAACCAATTTCACATTGTTTGTCATTTGGAAGGAAAGTAACCAGAAACAATAGGCTCTTCTCTTGGAGAGCAGGACTGACTTCGCTGAGGGAGTCGAGGTGTGTCACAGAGCCCTTCTACCACCTGGCAGGGCCCTGGAACCGCCCTAAATCTAGGCTTGTCTTTGGTCAGATCATACCGATTCCCATTTTAAAGAAGAACGTATTTTAGGCAGCTCAGCACATCTCATCGGATGATCGCGTGAGAGTCCTGGAGGAATGGGATTAAGGATCTAGGGCAGGTCTGGTTTACATCAGCGTGGGGCCACCTCCTGCAGGTACAGGGGGCCCTGAGGGAGAGTTCCATTGGAGTCCTTGGGCCCTGGATTCCTCAGCTAACTACAGACGAACTTATTTTAATTAATTAACAATCTCTTTGTCATTTTTTTGTAGAGCTGATGAAAATCGTAGCAACTAACTTGGTTTTATATCACTTCTCCCTTGGCCCACTATTTGTAATGAGTAGTGCATTAGCCAAGATATTTTTAGCAGAACTAAAACAGGCCAAAGGGGGGGAAAAAAAAACTATAAAATATATGAAGTGAAACGTTCATCACCACAAAGATAAGTGAAGGCTATTACGTTTTCCAAAAACTACTACTGTTGAATAACTCTTTCCAAAGCTGACTTTCAACCATCTCAGAAATGATGCCTTTCTTTAAGACTCCTATGGAAGGCAGCTGACACTTTGGGTTTTCCAGAGGCACCGGCTGGAGCAGGACGCGCCCGAAGAGGAGAGGCTACTTGCCAAAGCGTCGAAAGACCTCTGCCTGCAAACCAGGACGTGGCATGCGTTGTTCAGCCTCTTTCCATGGTGATGGAGTTTCAGTCCCAGATGTCGTCATGTGGATGGAACAAGGTCACTGAAGAATAAAATCAATGAGGTTTCTCTGAACATGGGGGTACCTGGTGTCTGACTGAAAATGATGTTTGCTTTATGCTATTGCATCCAATGTTTGGACTGTGGTTGCTTAAAGCCCAAGTCTACAATAAACTCGGAAGAGTCCTGGGCTGCTTTCACATTTCCTGTGTTAGTAAATGTCCTCTTTACTGCCCTGTTTCACAGACATACCTGTAAGGAGCTGCTCTTAAAATGGGTAAAGCGAAACGAAAACAACCCTTTTTAGCAATGACCCAGGTCAGGAGGCTTCCTGGTTTTTATTGCCACTTCAAAGCCAAAACACATAACCCAGCTTAAGGTACTACTTTGGCATTGAGCGGAATGTGAGACAGCTGTCTGAGTTTGGGGATCACAGGAATTCTGCTTGAAAATCTTGCCTCTCACCCATACATGGCAAAGCCCCCCAAGCTCTCTGCTCATTGGAGCCAAGAATCCCGTCTCTATCCCTTGACCCGTCAGACTAGGACCTCCAGTGCTTCTGACGGGCTCCTCCCTCATTTTGCAGAAGGTCACGTGAGAGCCGTGAGCCGTGATACTCAATTTAAACCGTTTGCGTTTCCTTCCCAGGACGCTCCGCTCCGACCAGCAGCAGGGACCACGAGCGGAGCCCAGGATGGGAAAGCTGCAAACTCCTGGTCACCACGTGTCCCGTCCGCTGTAGACCCCTCGACGCGCCTTAATGTGGGTTTTCTGACCGCAGTGTGTCTGGAGTCTCAGACAGGGCCAAGCCACCCGCAGCGGGTCACTGCCTGCTTCAAGTAGCGCCTGTGCATACCTGACCCCTCTGCCTCTCTCTGATGCCGCCTGGGAGTCAACTTGGAGACGTTTTTTAGCAGGAAATGTACCATTTGCTTCACGCCATTCTGTCGTGTCGGTGTGTCCGGTATTTCAAAGCTGATTTGACGAAGAAAATGTCTAAGCCCGGATGGGCAGATGACTTTCCAGATCAGGAGAGCTACGGCAGAGCTTTAAAGGGAAACCTTTGATTTCTAAAGAGAACAGGAAACTCATCTGAGTTATTCATGTTCTGCTTAGGAAATGTCCCATGTTGGAAATAAATGTGACATGTGAAATGGAATCTCAGCTGGGCTTCTGGTCACATCTGCAATGATATCTAAGGTTTTCCATTTCCGTGCTGAGCTTCAATAATAAATCCGAGACCCAAGAATGAGCTTCTGGGAAAGAAGCAAGAGGTCAGCTTAAGCAAGAACATCAGGCTGAAGCAGGAAGCTGGAAGAAAGATATTGATCTTCTTCTGTTCATTGTCTACAGTGAAATAATATCAGGTTTAAAAGATAACTAGGGGCTTAATAAGAAAGCTTATAACATCCAAATAACAAAACATCAGGGGTGCTGCTATCATAATAATGCTTGCCATTACTTTTTTTTTTTTTTTTTGCGGTACGCGGGCCTCTCACTGTTGCGGCCTCTCCCGTTGCGGAGCACAGGCTCCAGATGCACAGGCTCAGCGGCCATGGCTCATGGGCCCAGCTGCTCCGCGGCACGTGGGATCTTCCCTGACCGGGGCACGAACCTGTGTCCCCTGCATCGGCAGGCAGACTCTTAACCACTGCGCCACCAGGGAAGCCCTTGCCATTACTTTTTAAGCTGGCAGTTTCTACAAGCTCTTTTGGTTCACATTTAAACTATTATCCTGCATTTTCCATCAAACATACCATATGGCAAATGGGCACCCATAGCTGGTGTTTTCAATTGATCAGATATTTAAAAATTATAAGTTGAAAGCACTGGTAGCTTCGTTCCAACTGAAGATTTGTTTTCCTGTGTTCAGGGAAATATTATTAAGAAAGTTTGGTGCATATAAATAGTCTGCCCAATAACCAAATCTTGACATAAACTAAATATTTGCAAACGTTCCAGAAATTCAGAGACATCACATTTGTTTTTGTTGGTTTTTTTTTTTTTTCCCATTTTTTTCATGGGCTTCAGCACTTCCTGTCTCAACTGGTGCCAGGAAAAGAAATTACCAAAATAGGGCAAAAAAGCTGTTTCTGTCCTACGGTTTAAGAATTCAGCCCCCAAATCAAGAGGTTCTCGCAACTTCATGGGATCTCTGAACTGGAAAACATAGATGTGATCAAATGTTACACATGTAATAACTGCCTCCTTTGAAGTTTGGCATAAGCAGCATTCAATCAAAGAGAAAAATCAACATTGAAAAAGTAGGAGTGATGGACTGAACAATGACAAGGTTACACGGCAAGTTGATTTGGTCACTGTTAATTATAGAACCAAAAGGGGAATAACAGTTGGTAAGTTCCCCACCTCCCAATATATCGAAGTTGGTCCACCTAAGACATTAACCATGAATTAATAACTATTACTCATATATTTTATTATTAATTCGTTAATTATCAACTGATATTGGAAAATAAATTTGTTCTTCAGCCCCCGAATAAAGCCTAAATTAACCATTTAATTCTTTGCACTTAAACTATGACAAAGACATTTCACCAACATATCTTTTTCCCTTAAAACTTGACATATTTAAGCAATTACTATTTTATGTATTTTTTCATTTTGTCACAACTTAAAAATATTTAAAAGCTACTCCTTCCAGAAAGATGAGTACGTTTCCCAATGTTCACTTATCTCTTCTGAGTTTGGGTTTCCCCACCCAGCCTCAAGGATGAAAATGGCGGTAGAAGTGAAGCACTGTGGGAGTATCCTTCACAGCCCATGTTGTACACTTACCAAAGTGTAAACATTAGTCCTACCGCAACAAAAATGCATCACCCTTCACAGTTCATAGGCCTCAAAAAAAAAAAAAAAATTCAATGGGTTTTTGAAATATTTTTTCTTTCTTTGACTGTCTTCATTTTTATTTATTTATTTTATGTGGCCGCACTGCGCGGCATGTGGGATCTTAGTTGCCTGACCAGGGATCCAACCGGCGCCCCCGCGTTGGGAGTGGGGAGTCTGCGCCACTGGACCGCCAGGGAAGCCCCCGGGATTTTGATAGAATGGAATATTTAAATTCACGTTTGTACTGCTCACAAAAGCAGACCACTTCAGTTTTGCAACCCCCAGCATCTACAAACGGAGTCCCTCAAAACCAGATCATACCCATTTTCCTTCCAGGAGAGACCCAGAACTCTCTCGGGAATGAGACACCTCGAGAACTCAGGGAAACTCCGCCTGGATGGAGCTGGAGGTGCAGCGAGGTGAGGCTGCTGCGGACACAACGGTGACCCTTTGCGGGCAGGGTCTCCCTGCGAGGGTCCTCAAAGTCCCTCTCGTCTTTGTCTTTCGCCCCTTCAGTCTCCACGCCTGCCCTGCTGCCCTGACCTGTAATTGCTTCCTCTGCTCCTTTATGACTTAGAGTAGATGAGGATGAGTCCGTCTTGGAAACTTCTCCTGAAAGAGAGCACCTGACAGTGTGAGAGCTCAGTGAATCACTGCTTCTTTTCCTGGCATTCCTACCCATATTTGGACTCTGTAGTCACCGGAGAGCCATTTTTCTTGTGTTAAGAACATAGTAAAATCTTTCATGTAATACAATTATTCTGTGGTTAAATCGTTTCTTTCTTAGAAAACTGTCTACTTAGAAAATGATATATTTGATAGACCACTTCGGAAAATTTAGGGGCTGTGAGAGACGATTAGTGGGTTTTTCCCTAGCTCATCGTGAAAGTGAAGGAGAAAAAAAAAAGATGAAAAAATGTGCTTGGATGAAGAATTTAACACCCAGTGGAAATTCCGTAAAGCTCGAGGCACACTGGGTGATGTTTAACAGAACTTACCTGCAACGAAAAGGACAGAAGAACAAGGGGAAAAAAGCAAGCATGCATTTGATATGTGACGCAGTGCTGAACAGCCGTACGGAAAGCTTTCACCGCCGCCGCGTTGCTTTTCCTGCCACAGCTGAGCTTTTGGAGGCACAGCCGCTCTGTATCCACTCCTCCAGGCTAAGCACATCCTCTGATGCAGGGACCGAGAACTGGCTTCTCAAACTAGAACCTGAAAGGAAGCCCTCGATTCTGAAATTGACAGCGCTTTTCTCATAGCTGGGGAAGCAGTGTTCGGGGCACTTCACACATTTTCTTCCCTTATCGATGTGATTTCACGGAGCACTTTGGCTCACCTAGAATATGATTTCTGTCCTGAGGTTGCCCCAAGGGCAAAGAACATTCTCATTCCTACCAGGAATCCTGCATTCTTCATTCATCCAGCTTTAACAGAACTGCTTCCCAACCATAAAGACATCAGATTTCAAACCGAAATACACCAGACCGAGAGGGCTTGGTGCTGGCAGTCCGGGAAGCTATCCATCCCTGAGGCGGTGGAAGCCGAGGTGGTGGCATTTACGCACGCACAGGGGTTAGCACGGCTACAGGTGGCAGCGAAGCAGTCCCGCCCCTTCCCATCGCACGTGATGAGCTTTACACCCACCACCCGAGGCTGCCAACATCTCTGAAATATAATATCCTCACACGTTGGATCTTTTCCACATGATGAATCCCACGCTCCACAGGGAAAACCAGAAAATTCACACCCTCGGGCTCCTTTGCAGCGCAGGGCCTGAGTCTGGCCGATCAGATTTACCCAGGCGACACTTGGATTCCAGCCCGAGCTACTGAAGGGGGGACCGACCTTCTAACAGGTGCTTCTGGGGTCTGCGGGGCACGGCTGCTGGCGGCGCCCGTGGCTCTCACTGATGCTGCAGCAGTGCTTCCATTTGGGGGCCTCTGCGCTGGGGCTGGCTACGACCTTGTCTGAGTTTTGAAATCTGGCTCTCTGGTGAGCCCGGCAATACCTCCCAACAGAACGTTTTCTCTGCTTAGATTATTCAGAACAGGTTCTGTTGTTTCGAGCAACGGACGCTGACCCATACATAACTGGTAGATCATTAATTCCCTCCAATTTTTTTTTTTTAAAGAAAAACAACAAATATTTTTATTTTGTCGCCTATAGGCTTTGGGTAATATGACAGTAGAGAGACAATTTTACTCTTGGAGCCCTAGGTGACAAAGAGTCTGGAGGCTACTGCAAAAAAATTCTCCAGAGACTGAGAATCTAGAAGAGGACGCTGGTATTCGGAAATGGGGTCCTGGCAGTTTACTGACAATGTGTGAACTAGAAAATGTAAAGAAAGAGAATGCAAAACTGATGCCAATGCTTTCAGAAACGTTCACTGCCCCAGACTTTCAGTTCCCCCTTAGCTGAGGTTTCTTTTATTTTGGTTCAGTATATAAGCACTTCTACGTCTATCCCTGTGGGTTCTGGTTTCAGCTCTCGTGTTTACGGCGACAAGAGAGGAAATCCTCCTCCTCCTTTCATAGAAGTGACAAAGCTGTGATAAAAAACTGTACAACGTGAGCCAACGGACATCCTGTTTTCCCACTTGGATGTTACAGGCGGAGACAAGGGGAAAGAATGGTGACAATCAAAGCCCTACCATGTATATGTATTAATATATGATATTTGTCTTTCTCTGTCTGACTTACCTCACTCTGTACTGCAGTCTCTAGGTCCATCCACGTCATATATGTGGAATCTAGAAAAATGGTATAGATGAACTTATTTGCAAAGCGGAAACAGAGACACAGAGAACAAACATTTGGATACTAAGGGGGAAAGAGGCGTGGGAAGAACTGGGAGATTGGGATTGACGTCTATACACTGTACTGTGTATAAAATAGAGAACTAGTGTGAACCTGCTGTGTAGCACAAGGACCTCTACTCAGTGCTCTGTGGTGACCTAAATGGGAAGGAAATCCAAGGAAGAGGGGACACGTGCATACGTGTGGCTGATTCACTTTGCTGTGCAGCAGAAACGAACACAGCATTGTAAAGCAACTATACTCCAATTAAAAAGAAAAAGCACTACCAGGTACGTGGCTGCTATAAATTAATTCACAAACAGACACGTATGGCCATCTAGGGGATGTATGTGGGGGCGGGGGGGTCTTAACATGCCCCCCACTGCCCAGTCATGCTGGTGGCCCCAGCCTCTCTCGAAGGCCCTCTGTTCTCCTGGGGGCTGGACCTGAGGACTTGGTTCTGAAGAGCAGCACGCGGTAGAGTGAGAAACCGTCACTTCTGCGATGAGACTGTAAAAGTCTGCCACTTCTTTTTTCTTTATTACAAAAGCAATCGTACCCTATTTGAACAACCTCACTGGAGAAGAAGGGTGGGTGAACATGCACTGTAACCAGCGGGGGAAAATGCTATGTCAGATCTTTAAAAAAATGGCAGAATATCTGGGCTTCCCTGGTGGCGCAGCGGTTGAGAGTCCGCCTGCCGATGCGGGGGACGCGGGTTCGTGCCCCGGTCCGGGAAGATCCCACGTGCCGCGGAGCGGCTGGGCCCGTGAGCCGTGGCCGCTGCGCCTGCGCGTCCGGAGCCTGTGCTCCGCAACGGGAGAGGCCACAGCAGTGAGAGGCCCGCGTACCGCAAAAAAAAAAAAAAAAAAAAAGGCAGAATATGCTAAAAGCAGTTTACTTCTAAAGAAGCTGTCTGAAAGGAAAACAATATTTACTATGACATGACATAGTAACTTGACCCCTTACAACAGTAGATCTGTAACTTGCATGTTTGTCCAATCCAATATTAAAAATTTTTTTTTGTTTTTTTTTGGCCATGCCTCCCGGCTTGCGGGATCTCAGTTCCCCGAACAGGGATTGAACCCAGGCCCCAGCAGTGAGAGCCCAGAATCCTAACCACCAGTCCACCGGGGAACTCCCACAGCCTTTTAAATATTGAGAACAAATTTAAGCTATGTCTGCTTAGGAATGCAACAACATCTGTTCTCTTAGTCTACCTAATAAAAATACTGAAAAGGCAGCTAATTAAATTTACGTAGGTTTTCATGGACGTGCCAACCACAAGCTTGAAGAAAAAGAATCCGGAGAAAGGTCGTCAAATGGTCTAAACAACATGTGATTGAAACGTGAGATCAACCCTGGCTTGTATACCAAGTGGTGACAAGTGCCCGCCTAACGTTCCCGGGAGCTCAGCAGCCCGAGGCCGTGGTTCTGGAGGGCAGCGCCGAGCAATGGGAGAGACGGCTGCTTCCGAGACGAGACTGTAGCGCAGTCGGCCTCCTCCGCCTCCTGTGCCCTCTCTGCTCGTCACACTTGCTGGCTCTGGTGAGGTGAGCTGCTGCGCTGTGAGCCGCCCCGTGAGGACGCCCCTTAGCAGGGAACGCAGGGCCCCAGGGCCCCGGCCAGTCCCTGCAGGAGCCAGCGAGGACCGCACGCCCTCGGCCCTGCAGCCTTCGGGGCGCTGAGTCCTGCCCGTGAGCACGACACCCAGCTGGCGGCTGGTCCTTCCCCGGCTGAGCTTTGAGAGGAGCACACTCGTAGCAACACCCGTCTTCCAGCGGGTGGGAGACCCCGGCCGCGGGCCCGGCCCAGCCACGACCGGGGTCCCCACGCACAGAAACAGCGAGCTGAGCGATGGCGTTTTAAGCCATTAGCTTGTGGTATAATGTGTTGTGTGCTAACAGAGAACGAAAATGCGTGCAAAGAATCATCTTCTAAAATATAGACATTTGTAGAATTAGTCAAGGCCTTCGGGAGCATACTTAAAGAAAAATAACAAGTCTCTTGGTAACCTCTTTTCTTGATGGAATCGAATCGTGCGGTCAGCTGGAGAGAGTTGAATACTAGCGTGATGATTATACTGAAAAGGTAGAAGGGCCCCCTCATCAGGAGATAGGCTGTGAGCAAAGAGCAGAAACACTTAAAGGTGATCTGGGGAAGGATAGGGTTTTTTGGGGTTTTAAAAAATTTTTTGGTATTCTTTTTGTATTTTTCGTTTTGTATTTTTTAATGGAAGTACAGTTGACTTACAATGTTGCGTTCCTTTCAGGTGTGCAGCATGGTGGTTCAGTTATACATACATTCTCTATATCAATATATTTCAGGGTGAAACGCACATCTCTTCTCCTCCCCATGAGCCAGTTACTAAACTCGACATTATTCCTTAAAGCATTTGGACTTAAATTTGAGTTTGGAGGAGGAACCTAGTAAGACCCTCTTGGAGTCCCTCAGAACTAGCGAGCTCAGGTTAAAATAAACCAAAAGCTCGCTTTCACTAAGGAGGGAGGATGCCAGACACTGGATGTCTAAGAGGTGCAAATGGGAAAGGACAATCCGTCAAGGTCATCCCTTGAAAGGAAAGTACACACTGGTCATGGCAATGTAATGAGGAGCATTGCAGTGACTGAAGCACGTGGGCTCGTGCTTTCACGAGTTAGGGAAAGGCTGCAGCCTGCCTCCACTGCAAGAGCCCTGCTCCTCCTAGAACTCGCCCAGTTACCTTAATAAACAGCAGTTACTTCACCTGGCACGGACGTCCTCTCGGCTTTCGTGCCCGGAGATCAATGCTCTACGGAGGTAATAAATCTGGGATGATCTCAGAAAAATAACAGGGGAATAGCAAATACTCGGGAAAACACAGAGCTGGTAATGTGGATTATAGATTCTGCTTTCATAGGCTTCTTCACAGTAACATGGTAATGGATTCAAGAGAACAGCTAGCTTATTTCTCACTGTCTTAAAGGAGAGCATCCAGTTAATCCTGAGAGTTTTCTAGGAACACCTCACAGAACTCTGTGAAAGGAGATTCCACCATGCTTTCTACTAACCAACCCATTTCCGAGCCAAGTATATCTGACCAGATTCTCAGAAAATGTTTTATTCTATTTCACCTCAGGAGTTGGATACCTTACCATGCAAGGCCCTACACTGATCCTAGAACTGTTCACTTTGCCAGAAGAAAAACGACCTGGGCCTCTTTCCAACTCAGTCATTCTGTAAATCTCTCCTAGAACGTGAATCTCCCCTTTCGTTCTAACCCTGTTTCTACCTGATGTCGAGTTAATTCTGTCTTCTCGGCTTCTCAGTTGCCTTGATTCTCCGTCTGCTGCGTGCTGGCTCGGCTGCGGGCACTCTTGGAACTGCTCAGAGGTGGGGAGGCAGATACAAGGCTCAGGGTAGCAGCGCCAAATCGCATGCACTCAGAGGCTTCAACCCATGTCTGGGGGAGGTCACCGCTTTGAGAAGGGCAAGTCCCAGTGACGACACAGCCTAGAACGCGCTGGGCCCGCGTACAGGTGCACGCGGAGAATCCGCCCTGGACCAAACGCCACAGGAAGCGTGGGGTCCGGGGGAAGGACAAGGAGGCGGCGGCCCAGAGCATCCTGGAGGTTCTACACTCGGTCACAGGAAAGGACAATCGCTCTGAGCACCCAAATCAATGAGCGTCCGCCACACTCCCTCCAACAAAAACAGCCCATCTTTTGTTGGTTTGTTGTTTGTTTTGTTGTGTTTTTTGGTTTTGTTTTGCTTTTTGGTTTTGGCTGTGCCACGTGGTTTGCGGGATCTTAGCTTCCCGCCCAGGGACTGAACCCTCGCTCGGCGGTGAAAGCGCCAAGTCCTAAGCACTGGACCACCAGGAGTTCCCCCAAACAGCCCCCCTCCTGAGGCCCTGGCCATTTGGCCATATTCTACAATTTGTTATTCTTCCTCCTCAATTTCTAAGGCCCCATCCTACAGGGAGTTCCTCACCTGACTCACAGGATAAACTTTATCCCTGGCAAAACCCAGCAGCATCCGTGGTGACAGTGCGTCATCCCGACCCCGGCGACCTCCCTCGTCTCCCAGGGCCGCTGTGAGCTGCCCCCCCCCCCAGTGTGAACCTCCGGCCCCCCAGCGGCCCGCTGGGCAGCCAGCTCCAGCTCATCGGTCCAGGGCGTCCTCCCTGAGCCTCAGGCAGCACTGAGCACCCCTCCGACTCCAGCACAGGTCACACTGTGGTGACGCAGCCCCCAGAGCACAGAGGGGACTCGAGAAACACACGTTCAACTCAACCGTCTTCCTGTTCCAACTAATACACCAGCTTTCCATGCCACGTGTCTCGACCCCCCAGAACCGCCACCAAAGCCGGAGCCCCCGCCCTGTGCTCTCCCCACTGCCCTCGTGACTCGAGGCTGGTCGCCCCCGCTGTGGTTGCTGGGGGACAGTCACACCGTGGATGCTGTGGTCTCCACGTTGGCCTGGGCCCCTCCTGCCTATTCACCGTAACACACTCCTCCAACTCCCCTTGACTTTCCTCTGTGCTTCTGTCCAAACTGAGCTCTATTAACTTCAGGATGTACATAAAATTTTCCAGTCGCCTGCAGCACAAAGAAAATAGAAACTCTTTCAATTTCCTAAATTTCAAGCTCTCCCCAACTTCTGCCACATACACACCTGTAAGCATCTCTCCCTTCAAGCCCATCTTTTACAAACGTTTAGTTGTCCTTTTTTTTTGTTTGTTTAACTTTAGGAACTCATATTTAATCTTGTGTAATTGTCATATTACATGGAAATAGAGCATTCTTTATACTGATCATCAATATGAACTACCACGGTCATGGACTTCAGATGACTTCTTGGTCTTGGTTTTCTGGCTCTCTCTCTGAGCATTCTAATTAAATCTTCCAAATGGTTATTTCTCTCTTCCAAATTCACACAGTATGACGATCTCTAGGTCCATCCATGTTGCTGCAAATGGCATTATTTCATTCTTTTTTATGGCCGAGTAATATTCCATTGTATTTATGTACCACACCTTCTCTATCCATTCCTCTGTCGATGGACATTTAAGTTGTTTCCATGTCTTGGCTATTGTGAACACTGCTGTTATGAATATTGGGGTGCAGGTATCCTTTCAGACCACATTTTTCTCCAGATATATAACCAGGAGTGGGACTGCAAGATCCTATGGTAGCTCTATTTTTAGATTTTTAATGTTGTCCATCTTTTACTGAGGATATAAGCCCTTAAAAATGAGGGATGGGAGTGAGGGCAGGGACCATGGTTTATTCATGTTTGTTCACCTAGTGATAAAATAAGGCTCAGAACATAGTATTGATGAGTATTTCTTGATCTTTCTTTCTCAGAAAGATAGAGGAAATACATAAAGAGGAGGAAAAGAGCCAGGAGAATAAACAGTCAACATTTATTTATTATCAGTGTAAGCCAACCACTGTGCTCAATGGTTTTCCTTTATAGTATGTGGATACTATGAACTCCCCCTTTTGACAGAGGAAAGAGTACAGTTTGGGGACGCTGGGTAATTGTTAACCGGCTCCCAGGCAGCAGGACTGACACTGAACCCAGGTACCTCACCATCAGTCACCTTAACTACTTTTTATTAAATGCTTCCTAAAAGAACACAGGACGCTAGCGCTTCACGTGCAGGGTACGCAAAGCTTCAAGCAGGAGTAAGAGCGGAGAAAACGGGGGGCAGTGAGACTAGTAGGTTTTGCTAATTTTAGAAAATCATTTCTCTGGAAGGGGAGAAAAAAGTGAAGTGGAAGAGGTGACTTGATGCCAAGTGGCCTTGAAGAAATGAAATCAACTTTTTTCAGCCATAAAAAAAGAATGAAATGGCACCATTTGCAGCAACATGGAGGGACCTAGAGGTTCTCATACGAAGTGAAGTAAGTCAGACAGAGCAAGACAAATACCGCATGATATCACTTATACGCGGAATCTAAAAAAGGGGAAAAAGATACTGTTGAATGTACATACAAAACAGAAATAGACTCACAGACATTGAAAGCAACGTTATGGTACCAAAGGGGAAAGGTGGAGGGAGGGACACATTAGGAATTTGGGGTTGACATATACACACGACTATATAGAAAATAGACAAACAACAAGGACCGACTGTCGAGCACAGGGAACTCTGCTCAATATTTGTAATAAACTATAAGGAAAAAGAATCTGAAAAAGAAAGATATATGTATAATGAATCATTGTGCTGTACATCTGAAACTAACACCACAATGTAAATCAACTATTCTTCAATTAAAAATAAAATAAAATAACATAGAAATGAAATCAACTTTATTGGCAGTGGAGAGGCATCGTGCAATAATAATTCAAAAAGTCCATGAAATGTATTTCATATTTATCATAGTCAACGCATTATGGTAAGAATTATAAAAAGAAAGCAGTTTAAATATCCCAAACCCTAACAACTAGGAGCTTACAGGAAAGATATAATCAAAAAATATCTATAATAAAAGATAGAAAATGATCATTGTGAACATAAATATCATGGGATTTCAGAAAACGTAGAGATTTTTGAAGATAAGGGGACACTGTATGAAGGGTGATGGTTTATAGACAGTAAAAGGAAAACTATATCTGGCACTAGGAGGGAGCTCACTCCGGGGGGAGGAAACAGCCCAGCGAAAGTGCCGCGGCGGAAAAGCGGGGTTAAAAACTTGAGAGCGTGGTTTGCCCGCAGTGCCCCGTCTGCAAGGGCGGCGGTGAACCGCACACTCAGCGAAGCAGGCCCAGGCCTCCAGCTCCTCTGCAGGTGCCTTTTATGCCTCAGATAATGGGACACACACCAGGAGTGTCAGCTGGAAAATCATATTATCATAAATGACTGAAAAAACTAATCTGACAGGCTGTGTGGTGTGAAAGAGAAATATGATCGCTTGGTAGAAGACATTCATGAATCAAGTACTATCTACACCCTACTATATGTAAAGTAGATAATCAACAAGGCCCTGCTGTAGAGCACAGGGAACTATATTCAATAGTCTGTAATGACCTATATGGGAAAAGAATCTGAAAAAGCATGGATATAGGTATTTGCATAACTGATTCACTTTGCTGTACACCTGAAACGAATACAATACTGCAAATCAATTCTAATATAAAACAAAAAGTAAATTTTAAAAAAGTAAAATTGATGGAGCTTCACAACTAACGGGGTCTATCAGGCAAAAAAGAGGGGGACAAAAGAGTCGAACATTAACATTCCAGTGGAGTGCTGTAATCAAAGAATGTTCTAGGAAGATCAAACTGGACGAAGGGTACAGAAAGAGTGACCAAGGAAGACAGAAAAGTGAGCGACGGAGAGATGCTGACAGAGGCGGGGCCCGACAGAGTTCGGGGTGGATGGCGCCAAGAGGAAGCGACGTGAGGCTCTGAAACGCAGCTCCAGACCGGAATGAACAAGGACTGATGTAACGACGAATCTCATGAACGGAAGTCACAGAATCAAGGCCAGATCTCAGGTTTAAAAGCTGGAGGAGTTTGTGGTCCTCCGACAGCAGTAAGGACTGTACTATAAGGAAAAGTTTGTTTTAAAATGGGAAAAAGATAAATTCGGGCAGGTGGCGTTGCGTGACGCAGCCACCATTAACCTCAATCAAGCCTTCCTAAAGCTATTGTTACACTAATACACTTTCTTTTTCGACCTTGTAAGACACAGCGAGCCTTCCATTTCAGATTTTCAGTTTCTCGGAAACTCTGCAGACACTTGATACTTCTAAATATTTTCGAGTAACCATTAGCTTATGTGTTTCGTCTTGTTGCATACTACTGTAGCAGAAGTAGAGAGATCAAAGAATACTATTGGTCTAACTTTTGTGTGCTGTAACGTTTTGGTTATATAGGAACCAGAAATCACAGTCACAGCTGAAATGGACCCTCAGACATTCCACAATGTCCTATTTGGCCAGCGATAAAGAATCTAAAAACATCTGAAAGTTACTTACTGCAGGAAAAGCTGGCAGGTGACTTTGATCTTACTGTTTTAGTAATATGACCCAACACAGACAGTCCTATAAAGGGCAAACGAATTAAGGTTGTTTAATGAGTAAACCAAATAAAACTATCAAATACCAAACTATTAGAAAAATAATCAGAGAGAATGATACAGAGTCAAATATAAGTGGGAAGAAATTTCGTGCTGAGTTTTTAAGAAATAGTTAATCCAATTCTAAAGCCATACTTAAATGGCCTCGGAAAACAGATATTATCTAGTCTAGGCCCTAAACTACGAAAGAAACCATAACTAAACACATGAAGACTGATGCTGTCCAACAAAATAACTTGCACATAGAAATTGTAAAGAACCAAGTATCCCAGTGATATTATGACTTTAATGGTAGGAAAAGTAAAACAGTTCAGAAGATCAAGGAATAAATATATTAAGGTTAGGGTTATTTTTCACGCTGTAATCTGTTGTCTGCCGGCTCCTACAAATCCCATGTTATGTCTGAAGATGTATTAATCTAGGCAAGATATTTCCCCTATGAATAAGGTTAGCAATGCTTTTCTCATTAATAAAGACTCAAAAAGTAATATGAGAGTTTTAGAAGAGATATTTAGAAGAGGTATTTTCCAACTCACTATAATTTTTAAATTAAAAAAATTTAAAGATAGTATGCATTCATTGGTCAGTTCTATGCGATATATTTTTCAACGATTAAAATGACACAGTTAAATAACAGAGCAGACATAGAAAGATTGGCCAATTTGGGTAAAAAAAACGTTTTTCATAAGAAATAATATTTTTTTCCACCAATAAAACGACTTTGCCTGAGTAAAATCAATGTATCTCCATATTAAGGTCATATGGGGTATATGTGAAAATGATTCCTGAACCAAATATTCGAAATCTTATTAGGAAAGAGGATTAGCTTAAGATGGGTATAACAATTCAGAGTCTACAGAAGAAACCAGGAAACTTAACCACGGTTTTATTCATTGGAGAAATCTCTTCAGCAACTGCCTAAGGGTTGAAACAGACTCCACTGAAATGCACCAGAGAACTGGGTCCCCAGACAGGCCCTTCTCGAATTACACTGAGCAACTGCTATAAGCTTGGCCACAAGAAAAGACCAAGCGCTCCAAAACGCTGCACACAGGACCACCTGCTTGCATCCCTGCTAGATTACACAATGTGTCCCTGCATCGGACCAGATGGATTTTTTTCATAACATCAAACCCCAAATCCAAAAACTTTCAGCATCCAGACGTTTAGTTCAAAATCTGCCCTAATTGTTGACAACACAGCATCTGCCAGGAGCTCAAACCTGACCAAGAGAGCGTTTTCCATCCTCCTACCGCAAAGAGTGAGGAAAGGAGACCTTCCCTGCCCACAACTATCTGATTTGGCTCGGATTTGGAGGAAAGTTGGGGGAAGGGGAAAGGGAAAAGAACAAAATATTTTGGCTGCGCTGAGATAATGGGAAAGTCCCTTAAACAGCCCTCTGAGTTCTGAACAGTTTCTCATCTTTGTTTGGGGTAAGAGAGAAGCCAGGATATATGAAATCTTATTTTTAGTTTGATTCTTTGGAAAGGGTTGTATTCCACCAACTTCAGCAAGTTCAGGGAAAGGATAAAGAGTAACTCAACAGCTTAGGAGCCGGCTGTCCAGCTTCTCAGAAGAAATGAACTGGATGAAATGGATGATTTATTTCTCACTTTTCTAAAAGAAGAAGTAAAATAGAAAACACTGAACTCCATCTAGGCAAGACGCAGATTCAACTGAAGCCAAGGCTATCCAAATGATTCGGACTGGTGTGCCAACGGGCTCGACTTTTATACTCTCTTCTGATTTATTAAGAAGGAGAGGCAGGGATTATTATGGTGATTAGAACATGCTTCAGAAACATTCTAGAATCACAATCTCCAGCCACTGATTAGGCTACTGCTCAGAATCTGTACAAACACGTTGAGAAGCACATAAAAGGTCTAACCCTCTCATGGCTACCATGGCCTCAGCATAGAAAGACTTCCCAGAAACCTACAAGTCCCGCAGTTTGGCAGACAGATTTGCCAGGACACGTGTTCATGGTTAATGAGCTCCAAAGAGAGGAAGTCAGTAGCAAGGGACACACCTGACTTAGTAGCAGTTTCGGTCTAACCATTGTGCTGGACCCAAGGAGCTCTCCATCCTCTGGGTAATTGCTGTCCTTTAATGATGAGGACCTTTAATGATGGAATGCAATGGAATAGGTACTACAAGTAATCGATCCACAACATTTTGTGGGAAGTGAGATATAAAACAAACCAATGCATTCATTATTTCATGAAGAAATGGAGTCTTGAACTGTAAAAACGAGCCTGCATTGGCATTTATCTAACAAAACTCAGGAGAAGTAGACATCCAGATGAGAATACACATGTTCAGTGGTATAGAGATTCATTCAAATTTCTGAGAGTTAAATGGAATATACAGAAAACATTCCACTTTACATGGATGGACTAAGTGAAGTCAGCCAGAGTCAAGCATCGTATGACACGGCTTATATGTGGAACCAAAAAAAAAAAAAAAAAGACACAAATGAACTTATTTGCGAAACAGAAACAGACCCACAGACATAGAAAACAAATTTATAGTTACCAAGGGGGAAAGCAGGGGACAGGGAGGGATAAATCAAGAGTTTGGGATTAACATACACACATGACCATGTATAAAATAGATAAACAACAAGGACCTACTGTATAGCACAGGGAACTGTGGTCAATATGTGTAATAACCTATAAGGGAAAATAATCTGAAAAAAAATACATATATATATATATATATATATAAAACTGAATCACTTTGCTGTACACCTGAAACTAACACAATATTAAAAATCAACTATACTTCATTTAAAAACAAGCAAAACAAAAACAAAGAAAGAAAGAAAACATCCCATGCTGGTAAGCAAGATTGCAAAACAGGTTGCCAATTCTTCCATCTCTATCTGCACACCGTTTGCAATGTGACTTGATGAGGGGTGGATTCTATTTCTTTACCCATTAAATCTGGGCTTGGCCACGTGACTTGCTTTGGCCACTGCGACATTACCAAGTGTGACACGAGCAGAAGATTGAAAGTTGCTTTCAGTTTTCACGTAGGAAGAAAGACCCCAAGTTTGGGCTCTGATCGGTTACACTGCAAAAGCTGATAGCTGACATGCTGTAGAAGATGTCATAGAACAGTCAGTGTTCCTAAAGGTGAAAAAAAAATGCATACCTGAGTCTAGCTAGTTTCACAAGGACTGGTGCCATTAAATAAAATAGTAAACAGTTCCTAGACACTCCAGGAGGGCAAGATGGCTAGACTTTGGAGCCAGAAACAGTCTAAATTGCCCTGCAGAAACTCTGTCCTGGGTACACCACTGCCAGGCCCACAGGGACCAGCCACGCAAAACCGCGCCTCTCACTTTGGACACGGAGCCCTGGGTGCTGTTGGTAGGACCCCTGCCACTTTTGGAGAAAGGGCAAGCGCTGGCCCTCGACACGATGGGTCCCATATGTCACCTCTTTATTTGCATCACTGCCTCCCAAATGAACGTCTCCAGTGGGTCTGTGTGCTTTGCAGAGTCGGGGGATATGCCTGCCCTCCAGTAATAGAGTAGGGTGTCGGGGAGCCAATCTGTGGCTTTGACCTTGTGGAAGAATGAGCTTATAAATTAAGAAATGCCCTCAGAGAAAGGGTTCAAAAGTGCTGCACAGCCAAAGGTAACTTACACATGCCCTTCAGGGTCTGCTCCTTCATATATAGATGTTTCTTTCTCACTTACGCATGCAAACAACCAGAAGAAATACATTCCCCTTAATATGATGTAACCATCACTCCGCAAATGAAAACTGCCATACACCCTCCCCAAAGGGAGACACTACAAAATGTCATCCATACAGCAAATGGCGCCAAGTCCAGGATCTCTGAACCATGCCATTTCTCTTCTGGTTCCACCATGATCCTCTCTTGTTGCTTGATATTCTATAAACTACAGGTCAGGATGTAACATTTCCCACCATCAAAACAGCCTATATACATGTAAAAGAGGGAGAGGCCAAGAGGGGAGACATTAGAATAGTCACACATGTACATGACACACAAGAGGGGAAGGTATAGATACTGCAAGTGGCCACGAGGCTGCGCTTAGACTTTTAAACACGCCTCCTTCTTTCTCCGAGCCACGCTGCCTTCGCCCTCAGCTGGCTGCTCAGTAGATTCGGCTCCTTTACCCAGCGAAATAACCCAGAGCCTTATTTCTCAGAGATGGGAGGGCGGAGGTCCCACCTCCATGCTGTAATCTATCCTTAATCTTCAGCGTTGGACGTGACGGTCTCATGGCACGTCCTGTGCTCTGGACACAGCTCTCCCTGCCCCTGTTACACACCCAGTCACGCTAACAGGCCACGGGAAGAAAGTCCCTTTGGGGGACGAATTTAGCAGGAAGTAATCAGGTAGCAGAGGACAAAGCCAGTCCACTGTGCCCATTGCCGTGAACTTGGGACCCCTTCCTCTGGAGCCTAGCGAGGGGTCAGCAGACTGCTTCTTAAAAACGGGAGGCAGGAAATATTTGAGACTACGAGACAAAGTCAAAGATATAATGTAGATATTTGCATAACCATTTAAACTGATATCACTGTAGAGCACAGGGCACTCTACTCAATATTTTGTAATAAGCTATAAGAGAAAAGAATCTGAGGGAGCATACACATACATATACACATACACATACATATACACATACACATATACATATACATACATATACATATATATCCGGAAACCAACACAACATCGTAAATCAACTCCACTTCAATAATAAATAAATAAATAATAAAAAGAAAATTAAAACATACAAACCCATCTTAGCTCAGGAGCTACAAAAAATCTAAATAAAACACAAAAGCAAGCCAGCGACCAGCTTTGGCCCTCAGGGCTATAATGTGCTGACCCCTAGTCTAGCTTATACCGGGTGTGTCTGGTACATGGAATTCTCTCGGCATCGGTCGCCAAGCCCGGACTTCAATGAGCAGTGCTAACAGTCAGAACCACTCCCGGTCCTGGTACGCGAACCCCTATCGGTAAATTCAATCTAGTTTAAGATTAAGCATCTCTCCTGACCGCACACCATAGACTCTCTCCCACACCTCAACTCTAGGCTCCTGTGATGCGAATTAGCAAAGCTGCAGAAACCCGAGTGAGCGAGCCTCCTCCCTCTAGGCTTTATTCTCTAAATGCCTCTACACCCACCCCAGGGCACCGATTCTAGTTCCCGGTCTGAAGGTGTGGCGGGCGGGGTTTTTAGGGAAATGGTATTGTTGGGAGAATCTTCCTTCCCCTTTCAAGTCTGCTCCTGTAGGCAAGGTTATTCTGGGCTCATCAGGCAGGGCAGGAAGCGTCTCATCGCACCAGAGAGGAAGGACAGCTTCCTGTGCTAGGCCACTCTCGAGACTGGAGCGGAAAGAGGACCTACCAACGCTCTTAGTTAGCTGCTCACCCTTCCGAGAAGGCCTGGCGTCAGCGTCGCGAACCACAAAGGGCCCCGAGTTCACTGCAGGCCAAGTTGCCCCGGAGGCGGCCCTCCTGCTGCCAGGGCAGACCTGGCCACAAACCCCCAAACTCTCCTTGCCGGAGCCAGAGCTCAGGTGCTACGGCCCAAACTCCTGCCCCTGCGTCCACGGGGGACGCCCACCTCCTCTCCCACGCCCGCCCCCCGCCCCACCACCCAAGGGCCAGAGGATCTCGCTTCTCTGCGTCACGGGCTCGGACAAGTGGTCAGATTGGCACAGTCTGGGGTGTATTTTGTACCCTCAGTTATTAAATAAACATTAGAACAGCTGTTGTCTGGTTTCCACCCTGAGGAGATGCAGACTTAAGCTGCTCGATGCTTCTGGGAAGATAGGTACGGTAACCAGGTTCAAAAATGACCTGCTCAGAGCATTCGGCAAAGATGTGGGAGCACGAGAATTCTCTTGAACCTGCCTGCTGCAGAGGGCAAGCCCTGCCCGGCGCACTGCAGAGCCGCGGGTGCAGGTGACGGAACACCAGACCCAAGGGAGGAAGGTGCAGGGTTCTGCAAAAGTGAGAGAGCAGGACGGCTGGCAACGAAAAACAGCAATTCCTCGTTTCAAAAAGTAGAAGATGATAGGTGCTGGGTGGGGTGCGGAGAAAAGGGAGCCCTCCTGCACTGCTGCTGGGTTGTACACGGGTGCAGCCACCCCGGAGAACAGTGCGGAGTGTCCTCACAGAACTAAGTATAAAGCTACTGTACGACCCAGCAATCCCACTCCTGGGCATATAGCCGGAGAAAACCGTAATTTGAAAGGACACATGCGCCCCAACGTTCACTGCAGCACAGTTTACAACAGCCAGGACATGGAAGGCACCTAAGTGTCCATCAACAGAGGAATGGATAAAGAAGATGTGGCACATATATATATACAGTGGAATATTACTCAGCCATAAAAAGGAATGAAATAATGCCATTTGCAACAACATGGATGGACCTAGAGATTGTCATACAGAGTGAAGTAAGCCAGACAGAGATAAATATCATATGATATTGCTTATATGTGCAATCTAAAAAAAAATGATACAAATGAATTTATTCACAAAGCAGAAACAGACTCACAGACTTTGAAAATAAACTTACGGTTACCAAAGGGGAAAGCTGGGGGAGGGATAAACTAGGAGTTTGGGATTAACACATACATACTACTATGTATAAAATAGATAATCAACAAGGGCCTACTGTGCAGCACAGGGAAGTCTACTCCGTAATCTGTAATAACCTATAAGGGAAAAGAATCTGGAAACAAAAAATATTTATATATATATATATATATATATATATATATATATATAAATGATTCACTTTGTTGTACACCTGAAACTAACACAACACTGTAAATCACTTAGACTCCAATAAAATAAATAAATAAACAAATTCGTGGCTACCAGTCAAAAAGGAAAAAAAAAGGTAGGAGAGAGGCTTACAGGAGACAGAGGGGCTGAGAGTTAAAAAGAAAATTAGGAGAAAATTGACATCAAAGATCTCAAGCAAAGGGAGAAATTCAAAAAAAGAAGGCTGGGAGAGGTGTTAACAAGAGTTCAGAGGTCAAGAAATACACACATTTCTTAGAAGTCAGCAATTAGGGGGATAGAGGCAACCTCCACCGCAAGGTAAAGTCACAGGGAAGCCAGATTGCGGCTGGCGGGGAAGAGAATATAAAACGGATAAATGGGTACAAACACCGGGCTCTTCCCTAACAGAGGGCAAAGTAAGAACGGTATCTAGAGATGGACAGAGATCCCAGGAAGGGCTCTTTGTATTTAATCGGGAAGACAGATAATCAAGTTTAGTTGTCGTTTCCTTTGTGAAGAAGAAAAGGGACCCTCTAGGATTTCTGAGGGCAGGATGGAGCGAGTGTGGATCTAAAGGAAGGAATGGAAGCTTTACAATGAAAAGGGCATCAGCTGGGGCCATGCATAGGCATTTTTTCAAGCCGCGCTGAGATTCACACTGAGTCCTTCTAGAGACCCAAAGGCAAGCATCATGGAAACACAGAGGTTGGAGTTACAGTAAGAATGTCGCACAAAGACAAGGAAGCAGGAACTTTGAAGTGATGGTCAGGGATCTTCTAAGTCATGGACCAACGATCCAAGCTGGGTTTGTAAGAAAGTGACCTGAGGGGGTCGCTAGGTAACAAGGGGGTTCCGAGAGCCTAGAAACTTCTATGAAAAAAAGTTTGCATATCAATGAAAGTTTTTCATCCAGACACCTATTAAAGAGGGCAGAGCGCAAAGCATTTGTCGCAAAAGGGCAGATCGGATTAACACCGAGACTTGAAAGCTGCTTACTTGAAACACAGAAGATGGAAATAAAGGGCCCTGGTGATTCTTCCCCTAAGCAAGGGCACTTGTTCCAGACTCTGAAATTACACAGTGCGTCACCTTCTGCGAGGTCAGTGCCTTAATAAAGAAATAAAGGATTCTCTAACTTCTCCAGAGATAATGTGTAAATAGACGTCACTCCAGGGGCTGTGTGTCTTGGGTAGACAGCAGAGCAGCTTGGGTGGTGTCACACGGCAAGGCCTGGTGGGAGAGGCGACATTATTATTATGGACCACAAAAAAGGCCTTGTGATCTCTGAACATACAGAGAATATTAGACTGTGAAAGTAAAGCTGCTTCAAAATCATGCATCCATTCCTTCGGTCACTATTTACTGATTTTTCTCTAAATACTAGGAACTATGGCAGGCATTTGGAATATAATTATGCGCAAAAATGTATACATTACCACTCTCTGTGGAGCCCCCAGATGAGCTGGGAGCGCACGGCCACCACACACTGACATCAGTGTGATCACACAGGGTAGCAAGTGCATGGCAGGGGCAGGACAGACCTGCAAACCCAGGAGGAGCCGCCCAAGGCTTGGGGCTCAGCAAGCCTCGCAGTGGAAGCGATGCCTGCATGCACGTCTGCAAGGCGAGCTCAACAAGTGAGGACCTGAAGGACCGACAGAAGTAAAGTGTGTGGGGCAGGTCATGGACCTGAAGCAGAAACGCCCTGGTGAATTCCAGCAGCGGGAAGAGGGCTGGAGGCCGGAGGGAAAGTTGAGCTCGCGAGGGGAGGGAAGCCCAGACCGAGTCAGCAACCCGCCTTGCAGCCACAAGGTTGAAAAGCTTCCCCCCTCCCCCCAAGTTAACAATCCATGGGTGGTTTGGGGCAGGAAAACGACGTAATCAGATTTTGTTTGACAAATCAATCTGTCTGTCGAATGTATTGAAGGGGAGAAGGTCATCTCGACAGGGGGATTGTCGCTGAGACCAAGAGAACAGCATGCAGACAGGGAAGCAGAGGCGATTTAAGACGTGCGTGAGCACAGAGATCGGAAGTTCAAGGTGGGAAGAGAGAGATGGGGTGGCGCTTCCTCCCTCGGTTTCTAGGTCTCACGACTGGATATAATAGATAAGATAATAAAGTATCAAATAGTAATATGATTAACCATAATATAATCAATAACATATTAATATATAATAAGGAGGCTAGAGAGAGATGTGAGACTCTGGGATAAACCCAGATTTTAGGGGAGAAAAATCATGAGTTTTTTTGAAGGTGTTTTGAGTTTGAATTGCCTAAAAATGAGATATTTAAGAAGCAATGGACTCTAGCTGTCTACAGGTATACAACCGGGAGTCACTAGTTGCATAAAAGGTGTGTGGAGCCCTGGGCGTGGACGCGATTTGCCCGTGGGACCAGAGTAGAGGGTGAGAAAAGAAAAGGGCTCGAAAGAAGCCTTAGATGGAATACTTAAAGGTGAGAGGAAGGAGGAAGTCAGCTTCCTAAAGGGATCTGGAAACAGCGTCGGGAGGGACGGAGGAAGTGGGGCCCGTGTCCAGGAAGCTCGGGAAGCAGGTTCTAGATGGAGGGGCAGCCTGCGACGTGCAGCTTCCCCTTCCAGGTCAGGGAAGGCGCAGACAGAAAATACCTGGACCCCTAAGGGGCTTTTATGAAGGTATCCTTCGTGAGGGGATGGAGCCAAAGTCAGAGTGCAGGGTGTGAGGACTGAAAAACAGAGACTCAGAAGGGCTGACAGCGGTGTTTCTTTGAGGAGTTGAGCAAAGAAGGTGGCAGAAGAAAGATGGAACGGTGCTTGGTCTGCCCCAGAGAAGGGCTCTCATCCAATGCCCTCTTCATTGTATACGGTTTAAAAGTTAAAGGTGGGCTTCCCTGGTGGCGCAGCGGTTGAGAGTCCGCCTGCCGATGCAGGGGACGCGGGTTCGTGCCCCGCTCCGGGAAGATCCCACGTGCCGCGGAGCGGCTGGGCCCGTGAGCCGTGGCCGCTGCGCCTGCGCGTCCGGAGCCTGTGCTCCGCAACGGGAGAGGCCACAACAGTGAGAGGCCCGCGTATCGCAAAAAAAAAAAAAAAAAAAAAAAAAAAGTTAAAGGTAACAGAGCGTTTAAAATCGGAGGAGCTCACATGAAACTCCAGCTGTCCTCGAAATGTCCGCTTATCTCACCGCACAGGTCTGCAGCACTAGCTCTTGTTGCCAAAAGAAAACCCGCGGCTGGGGGCTTAGAGGACTTGCCCAACACGACAGCCTGGAAGCCAGGACTGAAACCCAGCGCTGCGGACCCCAAGTCCTGCCGTCCTTCGCATAATTCCACTCGGTTCCCCAGGAAGCTCTCAAGATCACGGGGGCTCGTGATGCAATACCGGAGTGACTGGAGGCCCCCAGTGACCCTGAGCCTTAGCTGTGCAGGAGAAAGCAGAGCCCTGCAGTCTGGGCTGCTCTGGCCCTGCAGCTCCTGGGTCTGACACGGGCTCCCCCTTGATATGTTTGAAAGAAAGCAGCGGGGATCCCTGGAGAGATTCCTCTCAGAAGCGGGGCCTGCAGATGTGCACATACACGGTCAGTCGTGACTCACGAACTGCCGAGAGGCAGAAAGAGCCAGGAATCCAGTGAGGAGTCAAGCACTCGGCCAGGGCTCGCGTTTTGTACTCACGATGGCTGCCCTCCAAACGTCTGGTCTCCAGGATGGAAACCTCTTTCCCTAATTCCGTTATGGTCCTCAGTTCGGGGGAGCTACTGTTCTGCTGTTGCTGTTGTTATTCAAAGAACCCAGGTTCCTCTGATATTGATGTGATTCTCCTTGGCTACAAAGTAAACGTGTCCTTAATGTAATTAACTAGAAAAGAAAATGTTACTTTTCCTAAGCATCAGAACTTTTCCTTAAAAGCTCCATGTTTTTGTATATTGTGAACTCTGGACACAAAATAAAGAATTTTTAAACGTCTTTCTTCTTCAGGATTATTCCAGCGCTTCTTTATTTTCCTCCCTCTGCCCGACCTCCCCTCCCCTCTTGGCCACAAGTCTGGAAAACACAGAAAAACATTACCTTGCCTCTTATTTGTAGGCTTCAGGAAATGTCTTGGAAACGGTAAACATTTATAAACATGCAATCAGTTGGAAATTTTCTGTCACCTTCATGAAAAGTTAAATCAAATGGTTTAACTTAATAGAAACGTACTTAACCAAAAAATAAATTCAACAGACATGAGGAGAAATGTCTTACTGTATCTTGAAAGCAAGAGTGGATGTCTATTAGTTTTGAGTCCTTCTGGGAAGATACCTATGTATTATCATCACAAGAAAATGTATCCTCCAAAATGAGCATATATCTGTAAGGAATGCAAATTAGAACAAATTGTAGCTGGTGAACTAATAAATTATAAGTGATTAAAACTATCTAATTAGATTTATGTATGCTTTTTTTTTTTTTTTACAAGCCACTATTTTCAGCTTTTTATTACTAACAACCAAATAGTATTTCTAACTGATATACCCTCAGAAAATTACCTGGACAATTTTTCTATTAATTTTTCTATTAGTGGCTTTGGGTAAACCAGTTTTTTCCCCAGTTTTCTTTACTTGAGACAGAGTTGAGGACGAGATCCTGGATAAAAGAAACAAAACAATGTATATACCCAGAAAGAGATTAGGTATGATTATGTGTTTTTAAGGCAATGAAAGTAAAAATGTTATTTCACATGACACAGTATTCCTTTTCCTCTGAAATACTTCCTCATAAACTAATTTATGACAACATAATAAAAAGTGCTTCTTCCATGACTTAAAGAGTTGTATTTGAAAACATTTAAGAAAATAAATGCTATCCTTAAAATAAGTCGAATTGTTATTGAAGCCATCTAAGGATCAAGTAATAGTACGCGCCTGCTGCTTCTTTGCGGGTTTCCTGAGCTTGATTTAAATACCAGGACGGTCACGGTCATGGTCTGGGCTCCTGGGAGTCTGGCCCGGGGATGGAGAACAGAGGTTAGCGCGCAGGAGGCCCACGAGGACGAGCCCTTGTGAATGACACCTGTGAAAACCCACCTGTGGTGCGTGCTCTGCAGTCCCAGCAAAGGCCTCCGTGGGCCCCGGCACGGCTGTGAGGCCCCGACGACCCTCCGAGCTCTCCCGACGGGGCGCGGGACCCAGATGTTTAGAGCCAACGTCTGTGCGTCATTGCACAGCACCCCCCCCCCCCGGGATGGGGACATGACCTTGAGCCCTTCAGACACAGCAGGTACCAGCTATGCCTCCCTCCCCACCCCTATGGCTACATTGACATTTCATTTCTCTCATCACAGCGATGCTGCCCAAACTTATGGAAAGAGGAATACGATGAGGGTGTGTTTGATTGGCGACGTTAAGAAAAAAACCCTGTTAGGGTCAGACAGCTCCTCTCCCAGCATCAGCACAGCTCCTCTGGATCCCCTTTCAGGGCTGTGATCCTGGATAAACACGCGGCAGGCTCACCGAGCGTAAACATCCTCTGCTCACTTCTAGCCACTGTGGCACTTCAGCTGCACTTCGCTAATTAATAGAGTAAGAGCCGTACCATTTGTTTAAAACTCAGAGTTTAATTTAGGGTTAGAATTGTCCCCTTCCGGCTGGCTGCGTGCAGGAAAGGACGCTTGAGTGAACTTCTTTTTCTTTTCCCTCTAGCTCGGCTCCCCCCATCCCGCCACCACGGCCCCGGTGTGTCTGTCGCTTGTGACCCCTCCTGCTCTGAGTGGAAGGGGCAGGGAGATGTGAGAATCGGGGAGCAGTTTGGTTAGTAAGGAGCAAAGTTAAGGGAACAGGAAATTGGACTTGCCCGGCACTGAACGGGTCTTGATTTCTTCTCAGCAGCGCCAGTGTTTGCACCTGAAGAGCAGGTTCTGCGTGTGACACTGTGTGCCTCTTCCCCGGTCCACTCCCATCCGAAGTTTGAAGGCGATTCCGAGGACACAAGTAACGTGGTTTCCTCTTTGTTGCTAGATATGCTTCTCTACCCAAAGCCAAAGGTATCGGCCCCATCACTCCAGTCGACCCTTTGGAAGGTGGAAATGGTGGCGAGCACACTCTCTCTCTACACATGGGCTACGTCTGGTCCAGAGAAGCTCTGGTGTGGATGGAAGTGTGGCTTCTGACCACTGAGCCAACCTCCCTCTCAGTCCTCTGCAGCCTCAGGCATGTGCAGTCGATACCCAGACTCTGACTGGTCTCTGTGAACCTTCCCACAAGTCTTGCGGGAGACGTGTTTCCTTCCCCGTGGGAATTCACAGCACGCAACGCTCTCCAGAGAAAGACTCGGCTTCCGACATCGTCAGCCTTTCAGCTCCGACTTGACGTCCTGTCCTCTGAATCACTGAAGGGTCAGAGGTCCCGAGCCAGGTTTCTTCACCTCTTTCTCAAGTCTTGCATGGCTGGTGCAGCGTGTCATTTTGGAAAATAGTGACACTCACCATGAGGCTTTTGTGGGTGATGTTTATGCCTCATTCAAGAATGAGGCCCTACGAGCGCTCAGTTTTAACAAGCTGCTCTACAACATTATACATTCACAAGGCAGAAACAGAGCCATACATATTAACCCGCCAGGCTCTCATGAGACACAACGAACCACACCCCAACACGCACCCGCTAGAGACTCTAAGGGAGACCTGGACCGAACTCCCTCGTAGGCCGAGTTTGCTGGCATCTCTGATGACACAGTCAAACCCTTCTTTAACAATTTAGGTCACTGACCTGACTCACAGGAATCAGAGGTTTTATCTGATATCAAGCTTTCCGAAATCATTCCAAAGATACAGGCAAGCGCGAGGCTCAGAGAAAACAGAGCCATCGGAGCCATCGTGGCGGTTCCGCAGACTCTGGTTCAGAAGAGAGGAATTCTCCACGTGAGTTTCTTGGGGTTCCTCAGACGGCTGGAACGTTTGAAATATGAAATGGCTCCAGGGAGTGACATCGCCTGCATTACTCAGGAGGCCACATCTTGCGGATCCTGGGCTCTACGTCTCTCGGAAGTCCTCAGCTAGGGGTGTCCTACTAACAGCAGCTCAGAGTCAAGGGCTTTTCTTCCTAACAAATGACATTAGCCTATGACCCAGAGGTCATGCATAGGTCATAGACCAGGAGATCAGAGAGCAGTCACCTACCTCCTTTTCTTTCTCCTGGGAGCACTTTCATCGCCTGTAAAAGAGAGGAAGAGGATCTCAGACCATCTGCTTTCACTCTTTCCTCCCAGGCATTTAATGCTTAATGTACAAATGGGACGGAAAGAGCTGGCTTGCCTCTAGGGAATCATTTATAACCTAGTGTAGTACAGACCAAACAGACATTCAGGGGTATTACACAAATGTAAGTGACTCACAGCATAAGCGCAGGAGAGGGTGCAGCACGGGGAGGGTGAGAATGAAATCATTCATCCAAGGCAAGGTGGGGTACCATCGCCACAAAGAGACAGACGAGGGGTCGCGATCTCAAACAGCAAATACCACATCCTCAGACAAGAAGTGGGGGACAGGCCAAACTAGACCAAGGCTACGGCCAATGGGTTTTTAAATCATACTGTGGGTCAGCTGTACACCACAGAGTTCACCACTTCGTGGGTTTCTGAGAAGTTTAAAAAAGGGTTGATGACGCAGATAAATTTGCAAAGGCCTCTTGGCTATTAGGCAGAAAAGGTAAAGGATGCTTTTACCTTAAAAGGTAAAAGAATACAAAGAGACCACCAGGAAACCCACATTTTCCTAAGGCTCTACCCTGAACTTCCTCTGGCATCTGTGCTTTAGAATTTCTACTGTCTTTTTCCATCTCTTCCTGCTCTTCCACCTGCTATATTCAATATATTTTGAAGGCACTACCTATAGCCTAGAGAAACGGTAGGCTCTACGAGAGGGTTTTGGAAATAATTATATAAATATGCATAAAATCATTATTCTGCCTTTAGATCTGTGCAATCCCTCTCACCTCTCTCTGAATATTTTTGAAGACATTAAGAATCAGAGTCCTATTCTGTCCTGTATTCTCTTTCTGGTTTACTTCAAAGCAATCACAGATGCATTTCTTGGAAAGCGTAGGGGTGCTCTTTTCTTCAATTTAATTTGCTTATTTATTTATTTATTTGTATACAGCAGGTTCTTATTCATTATCTATTTTATACATATTAGTGTGTATATGTCAGTCCCAATCTCCCATTCGTCATTCTTTCAATGACGTTTTACAGTTTTCTAGGAGACATTTTGTACGTCTTGTACATCTTTTGTAGATTTATTTCTAGTAATTTGATATTTTTTATTGCTGTTATAGATGATACTTTTTTTAAAAAGATTTTGTTTTGGTAAATTGAAATAAAATTGATTTCTTTTCTTGACTTCATATCTAGCAACTTTCTAATTTGCCTCTTAATTAGAATTTTCTGTAGATTCTTTTGGATATTTTTACTTCCCTGGTGGCCCAGTGGTTAAGAATCCACCTGCCAATGCAGGGGACATGGGCTCCAGCCCTGATCTGGGAAGATTCCCACCTGCCGCAGAGCAACTAAGTCCGTGCACCAACCACAACTACCGAGCCTGTGCTCTAGAGTCCGTGAGCCACAACTACTAGGCCCACGTGCCACAACTACTGAAGCCCATGTGCCTAGAGCCCGTGCTCTGCAACAAGAGAAGCCACTGCAATGAGAAGTCCATGCACCACAATGAAGAGTAGCCCTGCTAGCTGCAACTAGAAAAAGCCCATGCGCAGCAGCGAAGACCCAACACAGCCAAAAATAAATAAATAAATTTATTCATTTATTTAAAAAATAAATAAATTCTGGTTTAAGAAAAATGATGATTTCTAAATGATGTCTATATTGTTTATTCTTTTCCTTTCCTTATACCTTTTAGTTATCTTATTTCCTTATTGTACTAGCTATGTCCTCCTGTAATGTATTGAATAGAAGTCTGAGATGTTAAATTTAAAACATTGAGAGCAGTCATTATTATCTTGTTTCTGATCCCAATGAGAAAACTTTCAAGATTTCACCATTTTGTATGATGTTTGTTTAGGTTGTTTTTTGTTTTGTTTTTGTTTGTTTTTTGAGAAACTCTTAATAAAATTAATGTTAGTCCTTTGTATTTCTGGTTTACCAAAAGCTTTTGGTAGTGGTGTGATGAATTGGGCGATTGGGATTGACATGTATACACTGATGTGTATAAAACTGATGACTAATAAGAACCTGCTGTATACAAAAAATAAAGTAAAATTCAAAAATTTTTAAAAAAAGAAAAAAGTTTTTGTTCATTTTTCAATCATGAATGAATATTGAGTATATAAGATGCTTTTCTTGCACCTGTTGAAATATCCATAACATGTTTTCTTTATTTTATAGTATGTTGAATTATATTGGATGATTTTTTTTTTTTACTGTTAAATCAACCACCTTTCCTAGAATAAATCCAACTTTAATATCGGCATTATCCTTTTTTATAAATCACTGGATTTGCTAAAAATTAGTTTAAGACTTTTTCATCATGAGTGAGTTGACCTGTGATATTCCTTTTTTGTACTGTCCTCATCATGCTTTTGGCTTCATAAAATGAATGGGACAGTTTTAACATTTTTCTGTTTTCTGGAAAAGTTTGTGTGAGATTAGAATAATTCCTCAAATGATTTATAAAATTCTCTGTAAAGACATAATTATAGGTTTGATTTCTGTTTCTAGATAGATGGAGAACTATTCAGATTTTTGTACTTCCTTTTGTGTACGTTTTAAGAATTTGTATTTTCCTGGGAATGTATCCATTTTATCTACATTTTCAATTTTATTGGCCTAAAGTTATTCATAGTGTCATTTTATGATATTTAGAATGCCTGTAAGATCTAGAGTGTTAGATCTCTCATCATTCCTGACTTTGGTTACTTGTGATGTCTCATTTTTCTCTGGTCAGTCTCAGTAGAAACTTATCAATTCTGTTAGTCTTTTCTAAGAATTAACTTTTAGTTTTATTCATCCTCCCTATTGTACATATTTGTTCTATTTCATAACTTCTGCTCTTTATTATTTTCTTCTATTTTCTTGGGCTTAATTTGCCTTATCTTTCTAAGTTTTTGAGATGTGTACTTAGATTAATAATTTGCAGCATTCTTCTTCTCTAAAATATGCACTTAGAGCTGAAGATTTGCCTCAAGCACAGCTCTAGTTGGTTTAATATGTTTTAATACATAATTATCCATTGTCTTCAGTTAGAATATTTTCTACTTACTGTAAGAAGGTTTCTCTTTGGTCCATGGGTTATTTAGAAGTACATTTCTTACTTTTCTGTCCAAATATATGGGGATTTCAAAGTATTCTTTTATCATTGATTTCTAACACAATTACTCTGTGGAAGGAGAACATTTTTTTTTAATTGGGGTATAGTTGTTTTACAATGTTGTGTTAATTTCTACTGTACAGCAAAGTGAATCAGTTATACATATACATATATCCACTCTCTTTTAGATTCTTTTCCCATATAAGCCATTACAGAGTATTGAGAAGATTTCCCTGTACTATACAGCATGTTCTTGTTAGTTATCTATTTTATACATATTAGTGTATACATTTCAATCCCAATCTCCCAATTTATCCCACCCTCAACCCCCTGCTTTCCCCCCTTGGTGTCCATACATTTGTTCTCTACATCTCTTTTAAAGATAATTTTCCAACACAAGGTCAAAACTACATATTTGAAAGATAAAAATCTGTTTAAGAATAAAATCTTACTCAAAGGAAATTCTGTGAAAAAACCTAACAGAAAAGTCAGGTAATTCATTTTCTAAAAGATTTGCTCCCTGCTGTGTAATCTGTAAAGAAGTTACAAAAAATGAAATGAAAAAATCTGACCCAGCAAAAAATATCAGAGAGGAAAGGTGGTGAGTGTATTTCAACATGAGCAAACTTAACTTAGAACGATCATGTTAGATGAATGGATAAAGAACGAGTGGTATACAGACACACACACACACACACACACACACACACACACACACACGATGGAATATTACTCAGCCATAAAAAAGAATGAAATAATGCCATTTGCAGCAACATGGATGGACCTAGAGATTATCATACCAAGTGATGCAAATCAGACAGAGAAAGACAAACACCACATGATATCGCTTATATGTGAAATCTAAAATATGACACAAATGAACTTATCTACAAAACAGAAACAGACTCACAGACATAGAAATCAAACTTATGATTACCAAAGGGGAAAGGGGAGGGGAGGGATACATTAGGAATTTGGGATTAACATATGCATATATATAAAATAGATAAACAGCAAGGACCTACTGTATAGCACAGGGAACTAGACTCAATATCTTGTAATAGCCTGTAATGGAAAAGGATCTGAAAAATAATAGATAAATGTGTATTTATAACTGAATCACTTTGCTGTACCCCTGAAACTAACACCACATTGTAAACCAACTATACTCCAATATAAAATAAAAAGTTAAAAAATGACAACAAAAATACAATAAAATAGATAACCAGCAAGGACCTACTGTAGAGCACAGGGAACTAGACTCAATATCTCGTAATAACCTATAATGGAAAAGGATCTGGAAAAGAATAGACGTGTATGTGTATATATAACTGAATCACTGTCGTGCACCCCTGAGACTAACACGCAGTTGTAAATCGGCTCGACTCCAGTTATATATATATGGGAATCTCCACTGTCGAGGCCACCCAGTCCCCCAGTCCCTTGGGGCAGCCCAGACTGAGACAACACTCACGCATGTCGTCTTCCGAATAAGAATTATCACGAATTAGCTCGTTAATTACACACCCCCTCAAAGTCGTTCCTTCCTCACCAGCAACCCGCCTGTCTAGCACCTAACAGTGACACTGGTTATGCAGAGTCCACTACGTTCAATAACTACAACATTTCAAAGCTTTAAGAAGAACAAAAAGAGGTCGCGAGCTGCCCGGACAACGGCTGGAGTCCCGAGGGCCTGGCGGGGCTTCGTTGCACTTCCCCTTCCTGCTGTGCCCCGGCTGACACGGCCCCGCCGAACACCCTCCTTATCAGAGGGAGCAGACGCCTTCCTGCTTCTCCCTGGGCCACAGGGCTCAGCTCCCGCCGGCCCACAGACGTACTCAGCCCGCTGTCCACACTCTCCCCGGAACCAGGGCCTCCCGTTCGGGGTGCTGCAAGCGTGCGTCCCGCGGGCTCCGCGTGACGAGCGGGGCCCCGCTCCCTGGTCTGTGTGCACAAGTGACTCATCAACTGCGTTTGGTCCCCTCCGTCCAATGTCAGGGGTGTGTGCTCAGCCATCCCTGAAAGTCCAGGGCAGGAGTCCCCCCCACAACGGGGTGAATGGGACGGGAATAAAGCACCGCCCCTCCCTCCCCCCTGACGGTTCTGAGCCCCAGCCTTGCGGAAGCGCCTAAACTAGAGCTTGGCTGCCCTCCGCTCCCCGAGCGTGCACCCACCCGGACACCCCTGAACACTCCCTCCAGGGGTGTGCATCCTAGCGCACACAGCAAGAAGAAAAGGGTCCTCCAGACCCCACACCCTACCTTGATGTGGGCTGCAGTGAAGATGGTAAACGACATTTTATTATTATTATTATTTTGCTGTAGCTCTAGAAAACCGAAGTTTGAGGGCTTCCCTGGTGGCGCAGCGGTTGAGAGTCCGCCTGCCTGCGATGCAGGGGATGCGGGTTCGAGCCCCGGTCCGGGAGGATCCCACGTGCCGCGGAGCGGCTGGGCCCGTGAGCCGTGGCCGCTGCGCCTGCGCGTCCGGAGCCTGCGCTCCGCAACGGGAGAGGCCGCAACGGTGAGAGGCCCGCGCACCGCAAAACAAGCAAACAAACAAAAAAACGAAGTTTGAGTTACAGCAGGAAATATAACTGCCAGGAGACAGAGCCTTTTGCATCTTTCGCCAGCCCTTTTTCCTCCTCTTTGCAGATGCTAATGAAAAGCCTATGTAGATTCAGGATTCTTGGCAGAAGCAGAATCAGAAAAATGAAGATAATTTGTATGTGTTGACTATTCAATAGAAATAGATATAAACTTCCTACCGGTCTTCTAAGTCTTCTGTTTCTGTTGTAATGCGTTGCCTCACTAAGTCCTCACGAAACACACAGCAGTTAGGGAAAGTCATCTCCGTGGCACAGTGAGAACGCGGATGCCCAGAGAGTTTTTAGGGAGTTTTCCCAGGTCACACAGGGATGGATGATGGGGCCAGAACTGGAAACCAGGAGAGCACTTAAAGGCTATCCCCTGCTTTGCCGTCTCCTCCGCAACGCGCGCCCGGATCCAGGTAAAGCTCTGGGGGCACCGCAACATCCAGCCTTCTTTGTTACAAATCCTCCTCTAATTCTGTCCTCCCCACCTTCAGCTGATTCCTCCCAGGCACCCTCTGGAGCCTCCCCCAGAGGGTGGCTCATACAGATACATATTCCACAGAATGTACAGGGGGCTCAATGGAGGAATATTCTACAATGTCCATTCATCTCTACAAGCGCGCTACAGAACCAGCAAGAGTGTCTGAATTCAGTCGATCAGACTTGTGTGCCGTGTGTCCCCTCGGGACGCACTCTGACAGCGCTTACTTACTCCCCTGCCCCCCAAGTCCCAGGTGTGACCTACAGGGTCTCAAACCTCTGCCGAGGGCTTCAGCACACTTACCCTTGTGGGTCTTGAGATGGCAACACACCTTTGCCCCTCTCCTTCCCTTCCATCTTGTTTACCCACACCCTCAACAGCTGGTAGGGAATTTTTCTAGATGGGTAACTGGTGCATGAAGCCTCATCTCAAGGACTGCTTTTGGGAGACACAGCCCAAGACAGCAACCTTTCTATACAGAACACATTCTGAAATGAACTGCTCCTGACCGTCGTGAAAGGACCTCAGTTGGCCAGGATCGCCTTGCTTCCAGCGCTAGAAATAATTTGTGTCTATGTTGCCTTTTGCATACGTCTCAGCTGATCAGTTACGTGTTGGCTTTATCATTGAACTTGGAATTTTCGTGTTTCCTCCATCCTGCTCCCGTGCTGTCTGCTGTGAGCTCATCCATGTAAAAATGTACAAACCCTTCTTAACGTGTACCAACGATTTTATGATGCCTTTTAATATCCCCTGCAACCTGTAGTTGAGCAAGACAACAATTATTGTCCCCATTTTGACATGAGGCTGCTGCGTAGGCTTGGAAGGGAGGCCACCCAGGCGGTCGTTAGGAAATTATGCTGCTGAGCCTGGGATCCAGGTCCTCAGGTTCCTTCACTTCTGAGACTAAGTCCTCAGGCCCTGGGAGTCATCAGCATCGTTCTACATGTTCTTAAAATCTCTTAACTCTTCTACTTTCTACGTTCAGAACAACAGATCTTACATGGGACATCAAAGCAGTCTGGGACCTTCAATTCCGTGCACATGTGGCAAATCATTACATTCGAATAGTAAACCTCCCCCTGTCATTTGTACTCTGGATGCAGCCATGGGTCACTTGCCATGGTTATATCATCTGGAACAAAACCACAGCATGCATAGGAAGGTGCCTGAAAGGGAAAGTACCTTTCTGATTCGAAAGACAGAATTGGGAGCGTCAGAAAATGTCTTCTGTTGCATTGCTCACCTTCTGCACTAAATCAGGTTATTGTGACCTCACGCCTCACAGTTATTTTATTCCCAGATTTTTCTCAGAAGGTGCCCATGGAGGAGAAGGGAGGGACAAAATCCATATATTTTGACTGTAAAATATTTAAAAATTAAAATACATTTATCTTGGCCCTTATAATTTTCTGATATGTTTATTACTCTTTCTCATTCCTTATGTGAAGGTGTTATTTATGATCCTAATTTCAAGTAATGCATTTGATAAAATAATCATTAATTATCTTATATTGATAGGAAACAAAGGCAAAAACATATAGGAATATATTGACTCTTCTCAGTATTTTAAAACATTTTATCTCAATTTTCCATTGGAGATTTTAATTCAGTGGGGCATATTCTAAAATTTGTTTTTTTGATATTTTAAAAAATTGAAGTATAGTTGATTTAGATACACTTCTTTTTTGGTTCATGAGGGGAAGGAATTTTTAGAGGTCATGTTGCCTCTTCATTCTGCACAGAAAGCTTTCCTTTGCCAACAAGAACAGTGTTGATTGAATTAAGACCACTATTGTCTGTATTGGGAAAAAAGTCCATATCTGTCATGCTGTAAAATAGAACTAGAAAAAGCTATTCATTTCTTCTTGTTCTCATAGCAATCTTTTGAATACACTTAACATTCGATAAGACTTTACAAATGAGATTAAAATAATATAGTTAATTTAAGTCATCAAGTATTTATTGACTGCCTACTATATGCCACACACCCTTCTAGATCTGAAGTTATATTGGAGACCAAAGCAAATCCAGACTCACAGAAGTTTATTTTGGTGAAGAAATACAGACTATCATGTCAGACGGTGGTAAAAAGTTTTTCAAAGAGATTAAAGTCAAGTCATATCGATAGTGCAGGTGGGTACAAGCGTCAGAGGAAACCTTGCTGAGTGGAAACCCAAAGGAAGGGCTAAGTCAGTCTATTCACGGCTGGAAGGAAGAATATTGCGGACAGAAGGAGAGCAAGTGAAAAGGCTCTGCGGCAGAAACACGGCCAGCATCTCTGAGGAAAAACAAGGAACGGAGAAGGGGATCGTGTAGCACCTAGGGGTCCACGGTCTATGGTGAAAACTCCGGCTTTTACTCAGGATGAAACAGGAAGTTACAAGGTTGGAAGCTGGGGAGTGACACGGTCTGACTCAAGTTTTAAAATTCAAACTTTTCTAAAAACCTGACTGCTATGAAAGGAAAAAACCAAAACAAAACAACTCATTAGGAAGCTATTGAAATCGTTCTGAAGAGAGATAAGAGGAGTGGGAGGCCAGGGCTGAGAAGTGATTTGACGCTGGTTATATTTTGATGGAAAAGCCAGTGTGGCTTCCAGGGGGATTGAATGGGAAGAATGAGATTAAAAGGAATAAAGAAAAACCCAAGTTGTTTGGCCCCAGTGATCAGCAGAACAGGCTTTTCTCCCTTTGAGGAAAGGGAAATCCATAGAAATAGTGGGCTAGGTGAAGAAGTGAATAGCTTACAAACTATGTCTAGATACCCAACGGAAAATGTCTCCTAAGTGGTCGGATGAAGGCGTCCATAGTTTAAAGGAAAGTCAAGGCTGGAAGTAGGCATCTGAGTCATCAGCACACAGAGATAGATTTAAAGCCAGGGGATTGGATGAGACCACAAAAAGGAGTGTGGAAGACACAGAAAACAAAAGGGAACTCGGAACTTCATGGACTTTGTTCATGAACATGTTCCCAAGCAGAAGCTCCAAAGATAGGAATTTCCTATGAATTCAAATACTCTATTTTTTGCAGAATTGGTACCAAACAAATTAAAACTGGCATCATCCTTTCATAAAGGTCCTCTCTTCCCCATGTGTTGCTAAAAATCCTAAGTTCTGGAGATATCTATTTATGGAAGTTCTTTTTCACAAATTAATGGTTGACTGTGATAATGTCAGACAAAGAATGGTAAATGGTGAAAAGAAAATATGAACCAAACCATCTAATTACCTCCAATAATCCTCCCTTTGTTGATAAGTATCCCTAATTATCTCTTCATCTTTGTAATTCATCCACGTAACCAATCATTTCCTTTCATCCAAATGCCTTCTTTATTTCTAAACAGATTGAACAAATCTACTTACAAACCCTGTAGGCGGCTGTGGGGGTGTGGGTGTGCGTTTAACACATTTTCATCTTCATGTGAACTCCTGAAACACTCTTTTCACTTTGTTCAAAAGCATTGATTTTGCAGAAACAAAGCTGTGACCAAACACACATAGCACATAGGACACCTAATAGGATGGTTCTTTAGGAGAAGTGGTATCTGATCAGAGAGAGGAAGAGAAAGAGAGAGAGAGGCTTTATAAATAACATTAAAGCAATGTGAGGCCTATTACATAACACTAGAATTTTACCAATGTACTAAATCCAATATATCATTTTGTATATTTTTATACATTATGTTACATATGATATATAGCATATATATGCTGGAGTTGTGTATATACTTTTAAGTACACATTGTGATATATTTCAAGTAGGCACCAAACACAAAACTGTTTTATAACCAAACATTTTTCTGGCACTAATCTGTCATACCAGCAACATTTCAGCATTCTTGAATATTGGGGTAATTACATTTTTTTTAAATCATTTTTTTAAAAATTTTGGAACCAAATTTTTACCATCACAGAAGTACTGGGGAGAAGACATAGAATATGTTGATAATAAACGAGTGTCACAAGCCAGCTTTCTACCCTTCGTGCAGTGATCATTTATGTTCCATCCGTCCCCAGAAACTTGAAATGACCTTCCAACAACAGCTGTTATGATGGATGCCCATGGACCACCTGACATCAATATGGCAGATGTGTGTACTCGCCGCAGCTGTCAGCACACAATAGAAGTGGCAGGAAAGCTACTAAACCTCTTTCTACACACAAACAAAAACAGTTTGCTTGTTTGCAGGTTAGAGAAGGAAACCCTACATTCAAGGGACAAAATGAAGTAAGCTGGTTGTCTTGCAATGCACGGGCTAAATTAGTTATTAGTCCACTATCCTCCAAAACATTGTTTTGGCCTCCTAAGAAATAGAGACACGTATCTCTTCATGTCGACTCATTGGCTTTGCATGATTCTATTAGGCTCACAGGCAAGAGAGAACAGTTGTTTCTGTAAAAGTCATCACCTCAGACCCATCTTAAGTCGTGCTGAATCTTACAAACACACACCTGCAAACACACAGGCAGCAGCATTTTACCATAAAAGACGGCGGGACATGTTTACGTTTAAATGTGGTTTTGACAAATTACTCCAAAAAAATTCTCTCAAGTCTGTTTCATCCAGCAAATGTGATGCTCAATAAGACAACCAACCCCTTGACAACAAGGTTTACTCCTGGTGTCTATTGGTGTCTATTTAGGGTTTCTCGGGTTTATAAGTTAGATTTCTTTGGTCCTTTTATAGGTATTTATGTTCCAAAGAACAAAACAAAACCAAACACGGGCTTGCTTGTGCTGGACTTCCGTGGTGATGGTTTCCATCAGGACTAGCCTCCTCTGGGACCTGTAGCCCAAAGTCACATTTCTTTTCCTACTGTGGTCAAGTAACTGGCTCAAAAGCAAAGAGAGCAGTTGGTGAGGATATTTGAAGATCCTGTTTTACTGGCGGAAAGCAGACCACAGTCAGGAAGCACAGCACGTGCTGGGCAGGAAGACGGTACAAAGTGCGAAAACACAAGTGAAAATGCAACAGCAAATATCTTCTCCTATAAAACACTTTAATTTTGCACTATAATTGCCAAAAGCATTCGAAGCCTAAAATTCTATAATTTTAATAAATACCTAGAAATTGTTTTGTTTTGTTTTAATTTACTTGTCCCTGAAGGAAATACAGAGATGAACACCTTACGTTATAATTGGGACATGTTTGGTGAAAATCCAGTTTTTCCAACCTATTTTAGTCTGTACCAACGTAAAGAAGTGAAAAACTTTAGAAGTGTCTCCCCTCATTCCAGACATTTTTCACTGATAAAAAATCAAAGAGTACAACTTCCAAGATTGTAAAGTTGGCCCAAACTCTGCGACTTGCAATCGTCGGCCTGTTTTCACTCCCTCCCTGGGCTGTGAGTCTGGGTTTGTGGTCTGAGCAGTGAACACTTTGCAGCCCACGGGAGCTCAACACGCAGAAGGAATTGTGTCTGGTGAGGCCGGTCTTTGCTTTTTCACTGCCCCCCCGCCGCCACGTTTTGTAAATGTTTAGTGTGGAACTAACATATATTCCTGCTTTATCTTCTGCTTTTCTTCATACTGTTATACAAAGTTGCATCTAAATAGTATGATCCAGAGGAAGAGTTAACCTGTATACTTTCCAGAAACAAAAATACTTATTCAACTAAAATGAAAAACATGCATTATGCCTTAAGCAAATGGTGCCCATATATGCACAATAAGCACCTCAAAGAACTGGCAAGGGAATGTCAAAATATACATATGTATGTAAACTTTAGAGGAATGACTCAGAAAAGTATTCCAATTAATTCACAAATTACTTTACCTCTCTCTGTCTCTGTCTGCCTCTGCCTCTCTCTCTCTGTCTCTCTCTCTCCTAGTTATTAAGACTTGAAGAAGCTGAATCATTTGGCCTCAAATTTTCCACATTAGTGTCTAGTCTAAAATGGAATTTCTTGTGAAAGTTTAAGCAAAATCTGTCTGGCTGTTGTGAGTTATAGGAACACAGAAGAAATATGCTTCTCCAGTTATAAAAAATACTGTTAAGATTTTTCTTTTCACTCATGTAAATTAAATGGCACCAAAGCTATAAACTTCAGACTTGGAAAGGTTTGAATCACAACGAGAAAAGAAAACCTACCTGAAATCAATGAAAGTCTAAGTGTTTTTATTCCTTAACTTACAGAACATCAAGAAACGTGGTTTGAAAATAACTAGTAAGATATATCTGTTGACCTTTCTAAAAGGTCACGGAATGATTTTCATCGGGTAGTTGCCATGCACATCTGCATGCATGAGCCTTTTCTCTCTCTCCCCTAAATTCTAGGGAAATTAAGTTAAAAAAATTACAATATTAAAGGGAAGATTATTAAGAACTTACAAATCAGGAAATTATTAAATGAATAATCCATGAATAAAATTAAATATAAGTGAATGTTGTGTATGTGTGTAAGACATCTTTAGCAAAGCACTAGAATTATGTTTGGAGTACAGATCAAGTTTTCTGTGTCTTAATTTACGCATATTACACGTTGTCCTGTTCTCCACTCTCACTTCAGATTAATCCAGCCCTTCTCATCCCTGGTCTCTCATTCAGGCACTTAACCAGCTCTTCCTCCATCCAAAGCTATGATGTCAAGAATCCCTATGTATCACGGTTTATTAGCATCATCTACTTTATTACTCTAGATGACTCAGGAAAGGGCAGTTTTCCCATCACTTTCAAAGGGAAGCATCAGCACCTGCAGTTGTCTGCCCTCTGAGATATGAGTGAGAGTGTCCCTCCCCAGTCCCTATTTTTAGCAATGTGACACTGGCTTTGATTTTGTCACCTCTCTCCTGCATCCTTTTGCATCCTTGACTATAGGTCACTTCTTTATGTCTCGTAACATATTTGAAATGAGACTCAAAGTCTGTTTTTCTTTTCTCCACTCTGTTTTCCTAACACCTGTGCCACATCATCGTTTGTATAGGTGACCTTGGTCTTCCGGTTCCAACACCTCCATCAGACTTTACTTCCATGATTTCACTGTGACCTACCCCCACCTTTGCCCCCATTATGCTGTCATGGACCCAGATCTCCTACTTTTCACCAGCCTTCTTGCCTCGATTTAGGTTTCCGCCTCCTGTCTCCACTCCGTGCTCCACCTTGGTTTCTAAATGCAACTTTATCTACGGCTCCTTAACATATAGTTTTCCAGGTTATGACATCATATAACTACATAATTATATCTCACCTCTAAACCTTGGTCTATAAATGTCAAATTTTACCTGCTGACTTACTGCTATGAAAAATAACCACCAGACAGTTTTCTCCCCCAGGTCACTCCTCTTTGTTAGTAATACTATGATTATTATTATGATGATAATGATGATGATGGTGATGATGGTGGTGATGGTGACGATGGTGGTGATGGTGGTGATGGTGGTGATGGTGACGATGGTGACGATGGTGACGATGGTGATGATGGTGATGATGGTGGTGATGGTGACGATGGTGATGGTGGTGATGGTGATGATGATGGTGGTGATGGTGATGATGGTGGTGATGGTGGTGATGGTGACGGTGGTGATGGTGGTGACGATGGTGATGGTGGTGATGTTGGTGATGGTGGTGATGATGGTGGTGATGGTGGTGATGGTGATGATGATGGTGATGATGGTGATGATGGTGGTGATGGTGATGATGGTGGTGATGGTGACGACGGTGATGGTGACGATGGTGATGATGATGGTGATGGTGACGATGGTGACGATGGTGATGATGGTGATGGTGGTGATGGTGGTGATGGTGACGATGGTGATGGTGGTGACGATGGTGATGGTGGTGATGGTGGTGATGATGGTGGTGATGGTGATGATGATGGTGATGGTGACGATGGTGGTGATGGTGGTGATGGTGGTGATGATGGTGATGATGGTGGTGATGGTGGTGATGATGATGATTTATGATTTTTCTCTTGGTTATTTTTTTATGTTTATGTACAAAACTTGAATCTGCATCTGTTAAGCAACATTAGAGAGTGTTTCTTAAACTCTTATTACGTAAGAAGAGGAATATGAAATTATTATTCCTGGAGAGTAGAACCAGCTACAGAACTTCTGCTTTTCATTCTATACCTCTCTGTACTGTCTGAACAAACTGTCCTTGAGTTGCTTGTGAAATAAAAAAAATAAAATGGAGATGTGATTATGACATCCACTCACGATGACTGTTTTCTCAGAAGATTAGCTTTTCAGTCGTCCTGTTATGCTGTAATTCGTACAAACCACTCTTCCCATCCCCATCCCCCCAAATCTCAGCAGCTAATTTGCTTCCTGCTTTACAGTGTCTTTCCGTACTAATCCTATCGCTCTGCCCAGGTTCTGGCCCACTTGCCGAGCACGACGCCCTCCCACTGTGGACGGGCTTCACTTGCCCGGCTTGTGAGTGTCTCAGCTGCAGACCCTAGCCAGCCACAGATGACTTATCTGGGAAATTATGGTGCCGGGCCGCACATGCGACTCTCGATTTTGTATCACGGAAATTTGTCAGAAAGAAGGTCAGGTTTGCCACGTCCTTGAGTTAAGGCACATTGAACGAAAGTTCAACCCCCCCCCCAAAGCCAGATGTCTGTTCACTTTACCCTGCTCTTGCCACTGCCCACCACATCCCCGCCCCCCCCGACACACACACACCTGCCCGCCAGCAGCAGCCTCAGGGACACAGTGACAAAAACGAGGACTTAATCTTCAATTTCTCAGATTCCTCCAGCCCTTCTTGGCTAGACTGTAATTAGCTCCAGGTCAAAGAGCATTTTTTCCTTCATGAAGAGATTATTTAAGCTGAAGTAAAGGAGCCAATAAGCATTTTTATAATAATATGATGGAATTCAAAAGTTCTCAATATACTTTCTTTTTGCAACAATCCCTGGCTTCATGAGAAAATTTATACATTTATTTTTCCCTTAATTCAGCAATTTCAGCAGAATTCTCATTTGGGGAATGTATTCCATTTTATGTTTTATTCCCATGATTAAATAAAAAGAACTTTTTCTTTCACCACGTGTGTTTTTCAAGAGTGAACTTTCCATTCCATATGGTGGATGACGGTGGCCAGCCCATGTGCCATGATTCCCTGGCAGGGCTCTGAATTCTTGTCCCCAAACCAGAAAGGATGCGCTCACCACTCGGCTGAGGGGGCCGCCCACCAGAAGGAGACTCCTCGGGCTGCTTGAAAGCAACAGACAAAGAAAGAACCTCACAGCCAAGCAAAGGGAATATAATATTTTAAACCATTCCAAAAATGCTTGCAGATGTTGAGTACAAAATATGAAGGAAGGACAGTCTCTAAAATTGGACAGAGAAAAATGCAGATTAAGAAAGCCACGTTTTCCATTTTGGTGACCTAAAAGATTCATCCTCAGAAGAGTATTCGCCATCAAATAAGAACATCAAATCATTCCAGGAAAGTTTATCAAATCTACAATTTCTGCACAATAAGGCAGAATTTCTTTACAAATAAAATATTCTTCTGTATAGCTATAATCTCATCATTTTATAATCCTGAGGCCCCTTCCACCTCCCATCACCAAGTCTAAAACATGATAAAAGAATCTCATTTTTCGTCATTGCAGTAGAATCGTAGAGGAAAAAAGGAAAGGTCACCTAGTTCCAGTTTCCTCTGCCTTCCACGTCTAGCATCCTTAGACCTTTCCCATCTCTGAGCCAATGGACTTGTTGACCCCTCCATCCTGTGCGTCCAGAGCCGACTCACCAAGCACATCCCATGCCTTCATCCTTTCACTCAAGCATTTGGGTGAGTGAAAGTGCAGTGTCCCAGCACTGCAGAGACGGAGTATGACACCAGAGATCTCGTGGGGCTCACATTCTAGGAAAGGGACAGAGGCAAGAGATAAACACCCAAGGGGAAGATGTCAGGTGCTGTAAGTACCAAGGGCAGCAAGGACTCGGGGCAGGAGCTGGGGATAACGTACTGGGACAGTGGTGATGACTCTTAGGAAGAGTGCAGTCAAATGGCATTTGGGAAAACACCTGCAGGACGTGAGGGGCGAGTCGCCTGTCCATTCCAGACAGAGAGACAAGCAGTCGCAGAGATGCTGCAGGGGAGCACGTGTGTCAGGTTTGAGGGTTCCCAAGGCTGACAGAATGTATGGAGCAAAGACAAGGGAGGGGGCATTGGGGGCCACTCAGAGAAGAAACTGGACCAAGTGGCCCACGGAGGGACCGGATGGACACTGTGGACATCGGACTCGCCTCTGAGTAAAGCAGGAGGCGTCAGAGGGCTGTGTACTAACAAGTGCCATCCTCCGACTCTAGGCTTTACCAGGAGCCCCGGGCTGCCGTGCTGGGGACAGACCGCAGGGAGGGGGGCCTGGGGAGCACTCACGTGGAGCATGGCGTCGCCGGGAGCAGGGTGCTTCGGCTGCTGTTGATGAGACGATGCAGGACTCTGCATATTTTGAAAGCAGAGCTGGACAGGACTGACTGAGGGATTGGATACGAGCGTCAAATTGTGCGATGCCCGTGAGGAAATCTGATGTCAGACCAGGTTCGGACCTCCCGGTACACATTCCCAGGGGTCTGACCCCTGTCCTTGTACAGGATGCGCCCTTTCAGTGTTTGTATCTTCTCCTGTAACCCCAGCTGTTAAGGTAATGCCTTTCCTGTACTAGATGCCAAGTGATATTCTGTGAAATTATTAAGAGAAGGAAAAACTACAGCATTTTTACATTTTATTTCTACATGGAATGCTGTGTGGTAACTTGCTGGCTGGGTAAATTCCTATTCACCCATCAAAGCCTGATGCAGGTGTCACCCGAATCTTTCATCTGCCACTTCCGAAAGCATACTTAATTACTATCACCCCTCTGTTTTTGTATCTTGTACTACTGCATTTATTACCATGTCTTACAATTGACTTTTGTAGTGTAGTAAAAAAAATTTCAACAGATGTGCTCTTAGCAAACAAAGATACCTAATAGCCAAGGGTTTGTGTTTCTACAAAGTAATAAACTCCCAACACACCCTGGCCTCCAGAGTATGTGCTATGTACACAAATGCCAGTATAAGTGACTTTCAAAGGTGAGAGCAAACAATATATTGAGTATTTATGCGTCACATTCTACGTTAAGTACCTAAACGATCACATTTACTTTTCACAAAACACTAATAATTAAAACAATTGTTATCCTATTTTACAAATGAGAGAATTGAGGTAAAGATCCTTGGCCAATTCACACATGTTGTCAGGACCAGAGCCAGGTCTCTGCTCAGGTCTGGAGCAGAGAGACTGTCCCCAGCCGAGCTCTGTGCACTGCCGTCTTTCTGAAATGAAAGGGCTTGAGTTTTGTGCCCCGCCCTTGAGCAGACAGAATAGAGGCAGGAGATTAAATTTAAGGCAAATCAAATGTTCAGAAGGAATAGGAACTCAGACCGCAAACCTGAAGCCAAAACTGACCATGTTGACATGTATTTCCCAGGAATATCCAGAAATAGGAGAGGCAGGACCTTTCCCATGGGATGGGGCCTGAATCCATTTAATTTCATTTCCTAGAGCTTGGACGTTCTTCAAGAGACACAGGCACTACATTTATTTTCCTGTTTATCTCTTCTCAGAGTTCACATTTTCTGTAGGTTGCACACTTCCTTTCCATTTTATGACCTGCTACTGAGCAAGTTCTTCTTTGACTTAATGAAAGAGACTCATTCGAGTCTTCCTACTGTCAGGGGGGAGTCCACTCAAACCTGAAGAGCCTAAGTGGCTAGACCACGATCATACGGGTAATTGTCAGCACGGAAGCTGCCTGTCCTCTGACGACTGGTCAAGGACTCCATAGCACACACCACATTTAGTCTCATGGAACAGAGTCACATGCAAGAAAATGCAGACACAGAAAGGAAGAAAGAAAGGGAGGGTTTATTATCTTCTCTTAAAACTTACCACAAGCTCGAGATGCAGGTTGTTATTAATTCCATTGAGTGGAAATGCTCCTTCTTACTGATACTGCAAAGTCTACGCCAGCTCCTAGGTGGACAGTATTTTCATCTAATAGTGCTTTTCAATGTGGTCTCTGTCCTGCCTGTAAATTACTTCATTCAAGTCTGGCACTGCGTTGGGACCGTTTAGGCATCTGTGCTCCATTGAATGTCCCTATCCTAAGGTGTGACAGTAATAACCTTTCATGCAAATGACCATTATTAAATATTTGGCAAGTTCTCTTCCTCAGGTAGACACATTCGAAAAGCAGAACTTTTTCTAGCCAAGAATATCCAGAGAAGTTGATACATACTGTAAAACATAGTAATGGTAATGATAGAGTCACGCAATAACCAGATTAACTGCCATGGATTCTCAGGTATGAAGGTTTTTCAAATGCAGAGTTTCAAGTTCTGGCAAATTCTTAGAAGGAATATATCTCACAGGTTATGGACCCTCATCTCCAGCCTCCACTTCCTCCACAAGAACAAGCTCCCCGTTGCATCTCTCCTGCCCTCCCGCTACCTCACATGTCCACACATACTCTGTGAAATGTCTTCTCCTGTGTTTAATTAATTGACTTGCAGTTGCATTGCCCTCAACACTAAATCTTTGCCTGAAACAGGTGAGACATTTTCTACAAACGGTTACAGGCTGGATTAAATTTAAGCATTAGTTCAACGTGCTAGCACTTCTAGGAGGACATCTTGTTTTATGTGTCTGGTAATGACAACGTTGAACGATGAATTTCGTGGGGTCCTCGGCTAACCTCTGAGACTTGTGGCTACATCCCAGGGCTGTTCATCTCAGTCATACACTCTTCAGTCAGATGTACCTGTTTTTGTCTTCTGGAAGGACTATTTGGGGAATAATCCTGAGCATCTATTTTTCTAGACTCTTAGTTTCTCTGCAGTCAGGATTCCAGCCTACGTAGAGCAGACTGTGCTCTCTTGCCACCAACTCAGCCCCGGAAGAAAGAGGATTCCAAAGCACTTCTGGGAAGTGCCTATGGGCATAGTCACTGATGTTCTTTTCTGGCCCAGTGTCTCATGGGTTCACCTTGCTACCCCAGAGGAAATCCAGAACTACCACTTAAGGACACGTGTAAACGAATTGCTGGCCATGGCTCTCTGAGGCCAGCTGTTCTCCAATCCACCCCTCCCTCAGCTCAAAGACATGGCAATCCCAACCAGATTTGATAACAATATCCCCAACACACACCAGTAGCTTTTAAACTGTAAGGAAAACCAGAGTCACATGGGGAAGACTGTTAAATGCAGATTCCTGGTACCAGCCACTAGAAGACATCAAATCGAAGGATTTGAAACGATAAGAAATCTAAACTGTTTAAAAGTACCACGTATTTTTTGAGACAGGTGGTCTTTGGATTACAATACTGTGAAAACTACTGGCCTTCCACCGGTAATGCATGTCATCAAGTTTTTCTTCGTTTGACGCTGTTATTCTATGAATTAGGGCGATCACTAGAGGCTCTATCGGGAGAGACTCAGTGGCGCTTTCTTTCTCAAGTTGCTGGAAAGGAATGTTGAGGAGAATACATTTGCAGGGTACAGCTCTCTACTGTCCTATCAGCACACGTACTGGCAATACATTGTGTACTGGTATTTACTGCCTCAGTTTATAACTACTGCATAATCACGCTCCTAATTAAGTCATATCCCAGCAGGTAAAAGTTTTAAATGGCATTAATTTGCATATAAGGCCGGCAGAATGATCACAATATAGAACAAGCCACAAATGAAAATACATAGTAGATATATATCAGTCAGGAAGGAAAGTAAGTGTAAAATCATAAGACATTGAGAAACAATGACACAACAATTTGACCTTTCACTCAGATGATAACCTGACCTCAACTTTGTTCTCTTTGATTAAAACTAGATAGCTTCTTGAAAGCTGATTCTCTGCTCTCCTATTTTATCCAAGTTGCTGGGTCAAGCGATAAACAGTGAGGCTAAGAGAAATGGCTCCAACACTGAGATGCACGTCAAATCTTCCAAGAACCTCCAGAATATACTGAGCCTGAAGGATGGCTTTTGTGATCATTTTGTGTGAAATCCAGTACTGTGTCAGCCTCCTAGGGTCTAAAGTGTGCCTTTCTTGAAAGACCTCAAGATTTAGTCATCCTAGCTCTGAATGAGTGAAAATGTGCTTCGTTGAAACTTCCCAAGAAGTAACTTCATTTACTGTGGAATCCTGCATTGTTTATGGGCCTGATGAAAGTGTTTGGCACTTATTGATTCCCAGAGTATTTCAACTTAAAAAAAAAAAAAAAGAGAGAAGAAGAAGAAAGAAAAAATGGTGGAAGCTGAATATTTTGAATGCTGAAACAAAATATGTGGTTTCTAAACACTTACAAGTAAGTTAATGCAAAGATTTGCCTACATGTTAAGAAAAGTCCTCATGACTGTTGACCTGCTTGATGAGATAATGAAGCATGAGAGAAAGTGACAGAGAACAAGAGACCCAGGTGGCCCTCTGAAATTCGAGTCTGTTGCTGTTAGCTCTGGTATAATTATCTTCCACTCCCTTAAATTTTCCCCCGAATGCTAATCCTCCCCATGAAATCTCAGCCTTTACTTCCATCAACACTCTAAGAAGTAATGTATTCTGCTTAACATCTAGCCAATTAGAAACACCATACACGGCACATAGTTACAAGAGGTAGCTTTTGAAGAGTTATACATATTTTTGAAATATATTATAATTCGAGAAAAAATTAACTTTTATGCTTTTCACAAAATTATTGGGGGGTGGGACTAAAAGGCAGCTTTTTCTTACCAGATGCCAACAATTTACAATTGGCTTCAAAATGTTTATTTATATGATAAAGGTGACAATTTGTGTGACTGTAACACTTAACTCTTTATTACTGAGATTAGGTTATTTCTGAACTATGGAGACGTTTCATATACATTCTGTTGAAGAATTTTATCATATTAATATGTCCTCACATGTAAAAATAAAATGTCAGGCTTATTTGCAATACTAAAGATTCCACTTTATTAAACAGGAAAGCTGATAGAATTTACCCAATTATGTTGTCAAAATTGCTTAACTTTCAAAAAGTTAAAACAACAAAAATTCTGGAGTACAATGTTACAACCCACATTCTTTTTATCCCTTATTTTCTCATGGCCAAAATTCAGAGAATTATAGAACTCTAAATACACAGGCTACAAGGGCTCATTATTTACTATTTGATAAGTATCTGAAATGCCATGAAAGAAAAATACATAGGATTTCTCTGGGGCTCTTTCTAGCGACATGCTGGTTATACCAAAGTTTGATTTTCATGCCTCCCTTATTCCTTTCCATGCTCTTCCTCCACCTCTGGTTCCCAAATCCACGGGGTGTCTCCATACTCCACCTCAGTTTCTTCAAGATCCCCAATCCAATGGACTCTCCAGAAATGCCCTCCCTGGACGATCACACATGCTCCATCACCCTCTTCCTCCACCTCTCCTCGTGACAAATGCCCTGATCAAGGAGTTTCAGCCAAAAGAGAATTTACTGGCTGTTTTCATTGGGAAATCCAAGTGACTGTATAACCTTTATGCACGAATGGATCCAGAATTTTGAAGGACGCCGTTAGGAATCTCCCTCTTGCATGCATCAGTTACTTTATTATTTATTATTTATTTTTAGGCAGGTTCGGCCCATGAAGAGCAAAAATGGGTCTGGAAAGCTGTAACTTTATATGGCACTTATTATCTACAGTCACAGCAGGAGAAAGACCCTTTCTCTTTCAGCATACATAAAATTTTACCCCAAAAGGGCCTTGACTGGTTCTGCTTGGATGATGCGACCAAGCTAGACAGCCCCCAGGGTTAGTGGGACACGACTATGATTAGTCAGCAATGACTGGTTTCCCACTCCCATGGCAGAGAAGATGTCATGATTGATCGCATACCATCTGAGTCAACGGCAGTTCACAACAGGAAAGAAAGGCCATTTTTTTGTGTCCAACAAGGATTGAATCCACCATATCAGAAGTGTTTTTATTCTTTAAGGATTCTTAATAGTAAAGCTATATTCTAATAGTTTCATTGATGGTAGTGTGATTGGGATGTTGAAAAAAAGTATTTTACTAAAGGATCCTTCCAGAATCCACTTGAGGATGGCTCGTCTTAATTTTTTTTTTTTATTATATGTCCAAGATGACCTAATTTCCAACACAGTTTATACTAGATAGATAGATAGATTGATTGATTGATTTATGTGATTTCCTGACAAGGAATCATATCTTGCAGACATATGACATCAGGTGGTATCAGATAGTTTCTTGTCCAGTTTTTTTTTTCCTAAAAGACCATGAAATCTGACATTTCACTATTTAGAATCTTAGATTAAAAACAGTACTGTTGTCAATCAATTTGCTCATTGAGCATGTGTGTTGAGTTTGGATTGGAGGGTCCTATGGTAGCTGAAAACTCTACAGCTGCTCTTACTCTGAACCACAAAGTGGTTGGCCTCGATCAGCACTGCCACCCAAACCTCCAAAGCTGCTCCCACTTGGGGGGACCAGGCTCACACACCTGCACACCGGCAACAGCCATGGCCAGGTCTTGTAGCCAGTCCACTGGGCACCAGACCCACATATCAGCTTACCCACAGCAGTTGCAGCCAGGCCTGGAAGAAGTCAGCCAGGGGCCAGCCCTACCCACCAGCATGCCCACAGCAATCACTGGCCAAGGACAACAGGAGGACACACAGGCAGCCCGACACCCCTGGAGAGTTGGCTCTGGTGACTGGGGTGGGGGATTGCACCACTGGGCACCACAGGACACCTTCTACATAAGGCCACTCTTTAAAGATGGGGAGACGTGGCTAACACGCTGAATACGTAGAAACACAGTATGTTAGATTTAGGTAAAAGGAGGAGACAAAAGAATACCTTCCAAATAAAAGAACAAGACAAAGCCTCAGGAGAAGAACCAAACAATACAGAGATAAGCCGTTTACCCGGTAAAAAGTTAAAGCATAAAGATGCTCACCAAATTCCAAAGAAAAATGGATGAACTTGGTGAGAACTTCAGCAAAGAGATAGAAAGTATAAAAAAGGACCAGTCAGACTGAAGAATACAAAAACTGAAATGAAAAACAGTCTAGAGGGACTCAACGGCAGATTAGAAGATGCAGAAAAACAGAGCGTCAACGTGGAAGAGAGAAGAGTGGAAATCACCCAATCTGAATAGCAAAAAAAAAGAGAATTTTTAAATTGAGGCCAGTTTAAGAGACCTCTGGGACAGGATCAACCTTACTAACATTCACATTATAGGGGTGCCAGAAGGAGAAGAGAGAGAGAGAGAAGGACAGAAAACATATTTGAAGAAATAGTGGTTAAAAACTTTCCTAACCTGGATAAGGTAACAGATAACCAGGTCCAGAAAGCACAGAGTCCCAAACAAGATAAATCCAAAGAGACCCAAGCCAAGACACATTATAACTGAAATGTCAAAAGTTAAAGATAGGAAAAATCTTAAACGGAGCAAGAGAAAAACAACTAGTTACTTACAAGGGAACCCACAGAAGACTATCAGCCGATTTTCCAGCAGAGACTTTACAGACCAGAGGGACTGGCGTGATATACCCAAAGTACTGAAAAGAAAGATCTTACAAGCAAGAATACTCTACCCTGCAAGGTTTTATTCAGAATTGCAGGAGAGATAAAGAGTTTCCCACACAAGAAAAAGTTAAAGGAGTTCATCACCACTAAACCAGCCTTACAAGAAATGTTAAGTAGACTTCTTTTAACAGAAAAGGATAGGCCACAACTAGAAAAAAATAATTATGAAAGAAAAAATCTAACTGGTAAAGGCAAATACATATTAGAGGTACTGGGTCAACCGCCTATAAAGTCAGATTGAAGGTTAAAAATTAAAAGTGGTAAAATCATCTATAACTAAAATAATTAGTTAAGCAATATGCAAAACAAAAAAGATGTAAAATATGACATCAAAATCATAAAACATGGTGGGGAGAGTACAAATATAGTGCTTTTAGAATGCAACAGCATGTAAGTGACCATCAACATAAAATAGACTAAGATGGTGGAGGACTGAGACGCGGAGATCACCTTCCTCTCCACAGATACATCAGAAATACATCTGCCTGTGGAACAGCTCGTACTGAACGCTGGCAGAAGACCTCAGACCTCCCAAAAGGCAACAAACTCCCCGCATACCTGGCGAGGACAAAAGAAAAAAGAAAAAACAGAGACAAAAGAATAGGGACGGGACCTGCACCAGCGGGAGGGAGCCGTGAAGGAGGAAAGGTGTCCACACACTAGGAGCCCGTCCGCGGGCGGAGACTGCGGGTGGCGGAGGGGGAAGCTCCGGAGCCGCGGAGGAGAACGCAGAAACAGCCACAGGGTGCGGAGGGAAAAGCGGAGAGATTCCCTCACAGAGGACGGGTGCCGACCGGCACTCACCAGGCCGAGAGGCTCGTCTGCTCAGCCGCCGGGGCGGGCGGGGCTGGGAGCTGAGGCCTGGGCTACGGAAGCCGGGAGAGGACCGGCGGCGTGAACACAGCCTGAAGGGGTTAGCGCGCCACGGCTGGCCGGGAGGGAGTCCGGGAGAAGTCTGGAGCTGCCGAACAGGTAAGAGACTTTTCCTCGCCTCTCTGCTTCCTGGTGCGCGAGGAGAGGGGATTCAGAGCACCACCTAAAGGGGCTCCAGAAACGGGCGTGAGCCGCGTCTATCAGCGCGGACCCCAGAGACGGGCATGAGACGCTGAGGCCACTGCTGCCACCACCAAGAAGCCTGTGTGCGACCACAGGTCACTGTCCACACCTCCTCTCCCGGGAGCCTGTGCAGCCCGCCACCGCCAGGGTCCCCGGATCCAAAGACAACTTCCCCAGGAGAATGCACAGCGCGCCTCAGGCCGGTGCAACGTCACGACGCCTCTGATGCCGCGGGCTCGCCCCGCATCCGTGCCCCTCCCTCCCCACGGCCTGAGTGAGCCAGAGCCCCCAATCAGCGGCTCCTTTAACCCCGTCCTGTCTGAGCAAAGAGCAGACGCCCTCTGCTGACCTACGTGCAGAGGCAGGGCCACATCCAAAGCTGAACCCCGGGAGCTGTGCGAACAAAGGAGAGAAAGGGAAATCTCTCCCAGAAGCCTCAGAAGCAGCGGATTAAATCCCCACAATCAACCTGTTGTATCTGTATCTGTGCAAAACCTGAATAGACAACGAATCATCCCAAGTTGAGGAGGTGACTTTGGCAGCAACTGTAGACTTGGGGTTTGCTGTCTGCAACATATTTGTTTCTGATTTTTATGTTTATCTTAGTTTTGTTTTTAGTGCTTGTTATCATTGGTGATTTCTTTATTGGTTTGGTTGCTCTCTTCTTTTTAAAAATTATTGTTATTTTTTTATTTTAATAATTAAAAAAATTTTTTTTTCTTTCTTTTTTTCTCCCTTTTCTTCTGAGCCCTGTGTCTGACAGGGTCGTGGTGTTCCAGCCTTGTGTAAGGCTTCTAAGCCTCTGAGATGGGAGAGCCAAGTTCAGCACATTAGACCACCAGAGACCTCCCAGCCTTACGAAATATCAATCGGCAAGAGCTCTCCCAGAGATCTCCATCTCAATGCTAAGACCCAGCTCCACCCAGCTGCCAGCAAGCTCCAGTGCTGGACGCCCCATGCCAAAGAACTAGTAAGACAGGAACACTACCCCACCCATTAGCAGAGAGGTTGTCTAAAGTCATACTCAGTTCACAGAAAACCAAAACACACCACTGAATGCGGCCTTGCCCACTGGAAAGACAAGATCCAGCTCCATCCACAAGAACACAGGCACCAGCCCCCTCCACCAAGAAGCCTACACACCCACTGAACCAACTTCACCCACTGGGGGAAGACCCCGAAAACAGTGGGAACTATGAGCCTGCAGCCTTACTGTGTTTGCAGACTCCAAACACAGTAACTTCGACGAAATTAGAAGACAGAGAAATATGCAGCAGGTGAAGGAGCAAGGTAAAAGCTCACCAGAACAAACTAATGAAGAGGAAATACACAGTCCACCTGCAAAAGAATCAGAGTAATGGGCTTCCCTGGTGGCGCAGCGGTTGCGAGTCCGCCTGCCGATGCAGGAGACACGGGTTCGTGCCCTGGTCCGGGAAGATCCCACATGCTGCGGAGCAACTAAGCCCGTGAGCCGTGGCCGCTGCGCCTGCGCGTCCGGAGCCTGTGCTCCGCAACGGGAGAGGCCACAACAGTGAGAGGCCCGCATACCGCAAAAAAAACAAAACAAAACAAACAAACAAAAAAGAATCAGAGTAATGATAGTAAAGATGATCCCAAATCTTGGAAATAGAATAGAGAAAATACAAGAAATGTTTAACAAGGAGAACTAAAGAGCAAACAAACAATGATGTACAACACAATAAATGAAATTAAAAATTCTCTAGAAAGAATCAGTAGCAGAATAACTAGACAGAAGAACGGATAAGTGATCTGGAAGATAAAATAGTGGAAATAACTACTGCAGAGCAGAATAAAGATAAAAGAATGAAGAGAATTTAGGACAGTCTCAGAGATATCAGGGACAAAGTGAGAGTGGCATGGACATATATACACTACCCAATGTAAAATAGCTAGCTAGTGGGAAGCAGCTGCTGCATAGCACAGGGAGATCAGCTCGGTGCTTTGTGACCACCTAGAGGGGTGGGATAGGGAGGGTGGAAGGGAGATGAGGAGGGAGGGGATATGGGGACATATGTATACGTATAGCTGATTCACTTTGTTATACAGCAGAAACTAGCACACCATTGAAAAGCAATTATACTCCAATAAAGATGTTTTGAAAAAAAGCCTCACAGGTGACTTCTACCAAACATTTAAAGAAGAATTAACATTTATCCTTCCCAAACTATTCCAAAAAATTGAAGATGAAAGGAATGCTTCCAAGCTCATTCTACAAGGGCAGCATCACCCTGATACCAAAACCACATAAAAACACTAGAAAAAATTAAAGAACAATATTCCTGATAAACATAAATGCAAAAATCTTCAATAGAACATTAGCAAATGAATTTAGCAATACAGTAAAAAGGTCAAACACCATAATCAAGAGGTGATTTTTTCCAGGGTTGAAGCATGTTTTAATATCTGCAAATTGGGGAATTCCCTGGTGGTCCAGTGGTTAGGACTCGGTGTTTTCACTGCCATAGGTCAAGGTTCAATCCCTGGTTGGGGAATCCTGTAAGCCATACAGCATTGCCAAAATAAAATAAAATAAAATAAAAATAAGAGAAATATTTGCAAATCAATCAATGTGACACACCACATTATGAAAACCAAAGGTAAAAATCATGACCATCTAAATAGATACAGAAAAAGCTTTTGACAAAATTAAACATTCATTTATCATTAAAAAGTCTTAACAAAGTGGATATAGAAGAAACATACTGCAAAATAATAAGGGCCATATATGTTAAACCTACAGCCAATATCATACTCAAGGGTGAAAACCTGAAAGCTTTTATTCTAAGTCCAGGAACAAGACAAGAATGCCCACCCTCACCACTTTTATTCAACATAGTATTTGAAGTCCTAGCCTCAGAAATCTGACAAGAAAAAGAAATAATGTATGCAAATTGGAAAGGAAGAAATAAAACTGTCACTATTTGCAGATGACATGATCTATATATAGAAAACCCTAAAGACATCACCAAGAAACTACTAGAACTAATAAACGAATTCAGTAAAGTTGCAAGATATAAAATCAATGTACAGAAAATATGAATTTTTATACAGAATAAAAAATTATTGAAAGGGAAATTAAGAAAACAATCCCATTTACAATAGCATCCAGAAGAATAAAATACCTAGGAATCAATTTAACCAAGGAGGTGAAAGATCTGTACTCTGAAAACTATAAGACATTTGTGAAATAAATTGAAGATGGCACAAATAAATGGACGGTTACACCATGCTCTTGGATTGGAAGAATTAATATGATTAAAACGTTCATACTACCCAAAGAAATCTACAGATTTAACTCAATCCCTATCAAAATATTAATGATATTTTTCACAGAACTGAAACTAATAACCGTACAATTTGTGTGGAATCACAAAATACTTCAAATATCCAAAGCAATCTTAAGAAAGAAGAACAAAGCTGGAGGTAGCATGCTCCCTGATTTCAAATTACACTATATAGAAATAGTAATCAAAACAGTATGGTACTGGCACAGAAACAGACACATAGATCATTGGAACAGTAGAGTTCAGATATAAACCCATACTTCTGTGGTCAATTAATTTACCACAAAAGAGTCAAGAATATATAATGGTGAAAAAAAAAGTCTCTTCAATAAATGGTGTTGGGAAAACTGGACACCTACATACAAAAGAATGAAAGGAGACCACTTTCTTGCACCATATACAAAAATAAACTTGGAATAGATTGAAGACTTAAATGTAAGACCTAAAAGCATAAAAGTCCTGGAAGGAAACATAGGCAGTATGGTTTGGCATCAGTCCTAAAAATATTTTGGTGTATCTGTCTCTTCAGGCAACAGCAACAAAAGCCAAATTTAAAATATGGGACAACAAAAAAAGCTTTTGCACAGTGAAAGAAACCATCAACAAAACAAAAAGGTAACTCACTAAATGGGAGAACATATCTGCAAATGGTATGTCCAATAAGGAGTTAATATCCAAAATATATTTTAAAAACTTACAGAACTCAATACCAAAAATTTTAAACACCAAACAATCCAATTTAAAATGGACAAAAAACAAGAATAGACATTCTTCCAAGGAAGACAGACAGACAGCCAACAGACCCATGAAAAAATGCTCAACATCACTAATCATCAGGGAAATGCAAATCCAAACCAAAATGAGAGAACACCTCACACCTGTCAGAATGGCTGTCATCAAAAAGAACACAAATAACAAATGCTGGTGAGGATGTGGAGAAAAGGGTTCATTTGTGCCCTATTGATGGGAATGTAAATTGTTATAGCCACTATGGAATACAATATGGAGATTCCTCAAAAAAATTAAGAATAGAACTAACACACAATCCACCAATCCCACTCTGGGTATTTATCCAAAGAAAATGAAAACACTAATTTAAAAAGATACATGCACCCCTGTGTTCATTGCAACATTATTTACAATAGCCAAAATATAGAAGCAGCCTACATGGCCATTGATAGATGAATGAGTGAGGAAGGTGTGGTTTATGTATATATGTATACATATTTGTAGGAATACTACTCAGCCATAAAAAAGAATGAAATCTTGCCATTTGTGACAATATGGATGGACGTAGAGGGTACTAATGCTTAGCGAAATAATTCAGGTAGAGAAAGGTAAATACCATATGATTCATTTATATGTGGAATCTAAAAAACAAAACAAACAAACAAATAAAACAAAACATAATCAGACTCCTAGATACAAAGAAGACAGTGGTTGTTATCAGAGGGGAGGGGAGTGGTGCGTTGGGAGAAATAGGTGGAGGGGATTAAGAAGTACAAACTTCCAGTAATAAAATAATCACAGGGATGTGATGTACAGCATAGGGAATATAGTCAATATCTCAATAACTTTGCATCGTGACAGATGGTTACTAGACCTATGGTTATCAATTCATAGTGTATATAAATATCAAATCACTATGCTGCAGGCCAGAAACGAATATAATGTTATATGTCAACTATGCTTCAATAAAAAAAAAATTAGTTTGCACCTTGAGAGTCATAGAAAGATTCTGGGAATGATATACTACCATGACATAGTAAGTAGTATTAGGAATTCATTATAAGATAATGCAGTAAAAACATTTAAAAATTAGATTATTACATTTTTAATTTGAATTAATATAATAGAATGCTAAAACTTTTCAGTACTCTGCAAATTCTATGTGCTGATAAACTGTATGTTTATATTTTTTAAAATTGATTTTTTGAAACGTCAGAGTAGTGTTAAAACATCCCCAATCCTCTGGACAGACACCCTCTCTGCCAAATTTTACACACACACACACACACACACACACACACACACACACAGGCTTGCATATGCAGAAATGGGAGTCCATTGTATTTAATGGAAAACTTCCTCACACCACACAGGGCTTCAGACACAATCCCTCGAGCGGCTTTGCATTAGACCTGGATCTTGGTGTCACATAGGTTCAACACTCTGCAAAACTTCCCCAGGCTGTGTTGGCCTTTAGAAGTCCCTTCTCTGCATAGCTGTCAAAGAGCCCAGGTGAAAGAATGCCATGGCAGCGTTCAGCTCTCGATTGTCCATAAGAAGATTTGACCGTGTGCAGAGTGCAGATGAAAGCAAGAAGCCCTGGCAGGTATTTTAAAGCAAGTTGAAGTGAGGCAGATCATAAGTTTTAAAGAGTCACTGGGACACAGCCTCGAAAAATGAGGCTTAAAAGTGGGTGGTTGGAAGCCATGGCAACTGCGGAACCTCTTCCTTTAGCTTTTTTTTTTTTTTTTTTTTTTTGCGGTACGCAGGCCTCTCACTGTTGTGGCCTCTCCCGTGGCGGAGCACAGGCTCCGGACGCGCAGGCGCAGCGGCCACGGCTCACGGGCCCAGCCGCTCCGCGGCATGTGGGATCCTCCCGGACCGGGGCACGAACCCGCGTCCCCTGCATCGGCAGGCGGACTCCCAACCACTGCGCCACCAGGGAAGCCCCTTCCTTTAGCTTTAAGGGAACTTCATGTTTTTGAGCAAAGGCCTCAGGCTGTCTGGAATTCCTGAAAAGAGAAGGGAGCATGTGCTCTTCCGATGGTACAGGTGATGCTCAGTAAGAGCATTTTATTTGTTCTCACATTTTATCATGAGGTGACGCTGTCCTGTTTTTCAGTATATTTATGGATCTTAATTTTCAGTCATATTTCCTCCAAAACTAAAGGGCCAGAACAAATAGTCTAAGGCAAATATGCATGTAGACATGTCGAGAATGCATGTATGCACGATAATATCTAATTCAGTGAAAAATATCGAGGAGCTGGTTCGTCTATTTAAGTGAATATTTTAGATAATAAAATTGAGCCTCTTCACGTATGAAGAATTTTTGAAATGTTTTCCTTTTTATCAGCAAAGTGTTCTGGACATCACCACATTCAAAAGAAATTTTAATATAATTTAACAGTTTCTTAATGACAGGTTGGTCTTAAAGTCCACTTGGACGCCTACAACTGTTTTTCCATAGACTTGATGTCCTCCACTGCGTTCATAATTAACTAGCGTGCTGTAAAATCAACGTCGTCGTCGCTATTATCACTCTGCCTACTTCTGCCCAAGGGCACTGGCTCCTTCCTTTCAGCCCTCCTAGTAGTGTGCGCGGTGATAAACAAGGTCATCTAGCTATTTCAAAGTGTCACTTAAGGAGACTTTCAAATCAAAAAACAAACAAAAATCAAAAAACAGGCTAGTCATCCCCAAAGCAGCTTCTCCCAACTTCCCAGCACAACTTATGAAACCCAGAATGAAAGAGATTCCATGTACCCCGAGGCAGACTGGACGGAACTGCACGCACACATACCTAAAGGAAGGAGGGAAGACCCTTTAGCTACTTTCACAGCCCTGCTCACTGGATCAGTTACGCAAGATACATACCAACAAGAAAACAAAGCAGTCGTCCTCCTATTGAAGAGATGTCACAATGCTTGGTTTAGAGTTCCCTTCGGGCTCAGATTAAACTTAATCCTACCCTCCAACCCAATACCCCAACACACACACGCACACACACTCATTAATACCTTCTTCATTCTTTTAGAAATTAAAGCTTAAAGGAAACATCTAGGCAAGGAGAGAGTAAAATGCTTTGGAGGAAAAGCGATTGGGTGTTTGATGTCACTTTGGGAAACGTAACTCCTCAGTTAAGGATTGTAAACATCAGGGAAAGACTTGATAAATCCCCAACTCTGGCGATGATAATTTTTATATATTCCATTGCTTTGCAACCTAATGGCTCTATGAAAGATAGATTTTAGTGCTCTGAGAACTGGGCTAGGAGCTGTGCACAGTGACACAGGACAGCACTGGAAAAAATGCATTTTACAACAGTGAAACAAGGGCACGGGCAGTCGACACAGCTTGTCCGTGGAAAACACGAGTTCTAGAGAGATCTCTGCTCAGTCAAGTAAGAGTGAGAAAAAGAAAACCACGTGGTCTTGAAAAACACTGCAGGGCCAGAAAAAGAGAACCACTTTCTGAAGGCTAAGCAGCTGAGAAGCCAGAAAAATTTCTAGGAAAATATGGCATTCTCAGAAAAACACAAAAAAGATGAACTTAAGGCCCTTGTGAAATAGGTGCAAAAATTTTTTTTATCCTTTTGTTTTAAAAAGATCTTATATTTTGAAAGATCCTTGACCTATTAAAAGTGACATGGGTTAGATGAGAAAATATCACAGTAGCGTTAAGAGTGCATATTGAAGGGAATAAATGGTAACATTGACAAAGAATAAAAATAAAATCCTAATGTGAAGAGTAAGCTAGATACATCTCTGAATAACACAGAGGAAAAATGGCCCAAGGAAAGGAAAACAGTAAGTAAAAATTCGTAACTGAAAGAAAATGGCAACCAGAAATTAATAGACGTTACTGTGGAAGAAAGCACAATACCTAAAGCAGAAGCAATAAGGAAAGATGTAGTGAAATAAAATGCTCCTATGCTGATAAATGGCCAACGTATAGATCAGAAAAGCTTAGTAATCTTTGAGCATAAGAATTATAGAGAGCTAAAGTACGTTTAGAAAAATGGTGTTAGAATGATTTAAAAAAATACTAAAAGCACTTGAACATTTTTTTTTTAATTTACTAAAAGTCAGGTTAGCCCTTACTTCTTCCAAATGGTAAATGGCAGAAAAATAAAAGTAAATTTCTAGAGTTTAAGGCAAAAAAAGTTATCCCCCAAACTGCATTTCCTGTCAAGCTGTCCTCTGTGGGTACAGACCACAAGAAAAAGGATAATTGCAAATATGCAAAAACTCAGAAGACATACGCTAACATGTATAGCTTGAAAAAAATAATAGAAAGCAGTATCTTAATTAAAGAAAACAGTATCTTAATTAAAAACAGTATCTTAACATCTAGAGATGATCAAACATAATTTTTAAACAGATACATCATCACATAAAAAGATGGACAGTAAATATTAAATATGTTTCAGTGGCATATGTCCACATTTGAAATATTTAAACTTTTTCTAAAAATAAGATCTATGACATAAATAATATTTTAATAATTATCTAGGTAGAACTCTCTAGATCGATGATCACAATTTCACGTGACCATGGGGCCCGGGACGGAAGGCAGATAAGGAAAGAGGCCCCATCTTGGTGGAGAGGGATTGGAGGGAGCCAGGCTGAGCGGGGGACGCGTCTGCCAGCCAAAGGCAGCAGGTGCTGCTAGAACCACTCACGCCATTACCCCACATACAGGCAGGTCAACACATTTCAAGAGAAGCCAGATATCTATATGCAACACTGCAATTTTTTAATATACAAAGACAATGCAACTATTGAAAAAAAGCACTGGAGGGTGTTAAACAAAACGTGTTTGAGATTCGAGCCAGGGCTAACCAGGTCTTAACCTAGACATGCAAAACTATTGGAACATCTTAGAATTACAAAGGTAAATAAAGACCAGAGATGGTAGGTGGGAGGTTTGGAGTGTAGAAATGTCTTGCTTTCTGGGATAAAGGGGGTCCAAAACAAATATTTGATTGGAAAATTAGTATTATATAGAGTCTAAATGTTTGGACAAAAATATACCAACAAAATTTGTAACGTTTAAATAATAGAGTAAGATAAAGCAAACAAACCATGGCTAGGCAGCAATGTCCAGCTGTGCTGATTGCAGAATTCAAAAGGACACTAAAATTTAAAAATAAAATAGTGGTTAACTTTTTTTATACAAATACTATAAAAAGAAGGCAGGAGAGGACAACAGTTCAGAAACTGTAATAAGTAGAGTGGCAAGATAAAATGCAGTAGGTAAATCCAAGTAAGTTACTTTATTTTGAAATACAATTTAGTGAACTTTAAAAATAGAACAACCCATTTGCAAAGCAGAAATAGAGACACGGAAGTAGAGAACAAACATATGGACCCCAAGGAAGGGGGATGAATTGGGAGGTTGGGATTGACATGTAGACACTAATACGTATAAAATAGATAACTAATAAGAACCTGCTGTATAAAAAATGAATAAATGAAATAAAATTCAAAACAAATAAAATAAAAAGTAAAAATAGAATAACATGATGTGGTACAACATAATTACCAATGAAAGGATAAATTAATAATTATTAATAAAAGGATAATTAAGATACAAATTTTGTAATCATAACTTTTGAAAATACCTGTATAAATATAAGCATCTGAGTAAATGTTAGTCCATAAAGAGCATATCAAGACATTTTTTTAATAGCACAAGCCCGCACTTACTATTAACATAGTGTAACTGAGTCAAAGAAGCTACCAAAACTTCAAATGTAGGTTATTTAGAAAGTAACAATGCAAATGTGCTTATTAAACATATGCGATGTGACAAAAGCTGTATTCAGTGGCAACTGTATACCTTTAAATGCTTTGTTAATATTAACAGAAGGATGAAAATAAGTAACAAATGAAATTAACATTCAAAGTAAGAAAGAAAACAAAAGTAGACTAAAGTGGTACAGATGAAGAAAGAAAAAACATGAAATTGAGATGTTAGAACAGATTTTTTAAAAAGCTGATTTTAAAAACCGATAAAACCTAAGGGCCAAGCAAATCAAATGATGAGAGGTACACACAAAATTTTGAATGAAATAATTAACAAACAGATATGGCTAAACATTTAAAACATAATAGTGTGTGCAATTCTGTGTTAATTCACTTGAAATTCTTGATGAAATGTATGTCTTACTAAGAACAGATAAATTACCAAATGGTTATGTTTTCCAGTAGTTGAACCTCGGGTTAATAAGAAAAAGTAAACCAGTTTTACAGACAGAACACAAGAGTAACATGTCAAGAAAGCTGTCCTTCTGCTTGGCCACTTTCCACACAGTGACCTTGGCCAGGTCAACTCACGCCATTGTCCTCCTCTTCTCCACCATTAATTGAGAACTTGGAAAGTGGTCACCATTGGGGTCTCTCTAAGCATCAGAATTCCTTGCTTCTCCCACATGCTAATCTGCACACAGCCATGAGTATGGGAAAGGCTAGTAAAACATAAAAGTAAGCAAAACCTCAAAGCATCATAATTATATTGCAGATCCATCCTCTGCCCGATGCCGCTTTTGTCCCTTCACCTGCTGTATGTCCCTATTAGTTCAAACACCAGAGCTAAGGGGAGATATACAAACCAAAGAATTTAGTTCAATATTTCATTCTTTCACTGTCATGTCTTGGAATTCTTTCTTCTCTTCCTGTTTCTTAAAATATGTCTCTTTTCCCAAGTAACAAGTCATGCACTGTCTTTTCTTCTGGAACTCCTGGGGCTGGTTTCCAACACCGAAGTCTCCTTCCAACTCATACTTTGGGTTTGTGGCTTCTTTTTATATTGTTTTATGGAAAATGGCCAAAGTGAGCATCTGTGCGCCTTTCTTCCAAAACTTCTGTGTCTCACGCTTTCCCTGAAATTTCTCTGTAGGTTTACATATCATTTGACATCTCTTTTTTAGTGAGGGTGACACTCTAAATCTTTAGCCATGGCTCCAGTATTCATATAAATGTTACTCCACTCCTGCTGCCAGTGTATCAAACTGGTCAGATTTTGAAATACCAGCCGGTTATAATTTGACTGTAATAGGCCCTATAAGTAAATCTGTTCATCATATTTTTTTCAAAATTATTATTCCAACTAATCACAGGCTATCACAATAGCCATGAAGTAAACCAAACAAATAGCAGAATTCCCTGTCAGTGTGCCTGTGGAGGATGGAGGGGGAAAGGGGAGAGCGCAGAAGAGAGCTCATTCAAATATATCAAGAACCTACAGGTAACTAATTTACAGCTTTCCCTCTTCCCATGATCCCCCCCCCCCCACTGCTAACAATTAACCATATGGTATAACCTAAGTGGTTGTGGTTCTCTTTTGCATCTACTGAGATTAAATTTTCCTTTATCCTTTATACTTTACACATTTGTTTGCGTTCTGAGAGAAACTATCTTATAACAGCATTGGGTTCTCAGATGTGACAAAACTATTCATCTGATGCCCATACCATGGGTGACATTGACTGGACACTCATGATACACTATTTTCTCTAATAAGTGCTTTAATACCCTAAGCTTAAAGTTCAACACTACATCCATCACAGGAAACTAGGAAGAACGTCAACCGACACAAGGTAGGTTCTCAATAAATAGTACTGGATGAAGGCACGAATACATCATTTCATTAATCTTTACAACACCAAAAGAGTGAGTGCTGAAATCCTTATTCTCACACACAAGGACACCAAGGCTTGGCGAGGGTGGGTTATTGATTGCAGTCACTTTGCTACTGAGTGGCCGAGTTAGAAAGTAAACCCAAGTCTGACTGAGTCCCACGCCCTCACCCTTTTACTGCCCTAAATCCACCACCAATGTATTAAAGTTCTTCACTTGCTTCAGTGGCTGTGGGACAAGGTAGCACTTTACAGGCACCTCACTGTATATTCTAAGAATGTCCCAAAACTTCTGGAACAATCTTGGCTGTGTTTGAGCCAGAGAGTTATGCGTGTCTGAGAAACAAAGAAGAGGGTCACAGAAAGGGTCATTACACACAGTTTGCACCCTTCAGACCATGGCTTCTGACCATTATTTAACATTCATGAGTAGTAAATTCCCTGGACATTCTAAGGATTTTAGGTCATTTCCTGGGCCCTTGCTAAAAACCTTTATCTTTTATACTCAGAAAAGCAAATCTAAACATAAACAAAATTGATATTCTTATAGAAAACATTTGGTATTTTAACGATCAATTATAAATGAGAAGTCAAACATTAAAAAATTTTAAATGACTTAAAAATCAACTAGAGATTTGTCTGTTTCAGAGCGCACACACGTACATGGAAAGAAAAAGCCAGAAGTGAAAGGTAATATATGACTCGTGTGGCAGTACGCGGTCCTGACAGACCAGACCACAACAAATAAAGTCCACCTGAGTATTTTTTCATTGTTAGAACTTATTCAAACACTATGGAACGAAATGATCAAGATGCAATCTAAGGTTAATCATTGCCTTTCTTCAGAATAAATGTTATGCATCCTTTCCACAGGCAGAAGCCAATTCTGTCTTAAGTACTACCCATGTTACTAAGGATTTTAAAAGGTCCCTCTGCATCTGATTAGAGATACTAGTCATTCATCATAACTCCACAGTATATCCAAAAATAGTCCTGTGAAGAATTGTTGTTATATTGCTATTAATATTACAAATGTATAAGTAGCTTTTCATCCAAAAAGGTCAGATTATTCATATATATATATATATATATATATATATATATATATATATATAAATACAATTTATGGAAGCAAACCACACCTTAGTATCATATATGTAGTAGTTTTGCCATTCTGCATTGGTCATTTTTTAGATATGCCATGTAATAGACATATTATCCTCCATTAAATAAGTTGGATTTCTAAAATAAAAATTTGAGTGTACATCAGAATTGCAAGTAAATATTTTTAAGTTACTCACAATCAAGATCTAAAACCAGGTGATTCAAGATCCTAGTTGGGTTTTCTCTTGTGTAATTGATAGTGATGCTTCACTTACATGGTTTATAATCTTGACACTCAACAAATTAATATTATTGACAGATTTGCCCCACTTGTCATATACAAAAATATATGAATATATATATATTCATATATAAATATGTATTTCATACAAATATAAAGATTGACAAAATCTAGAGCCAACTTCATTCAATGGGTGAATCAAAATTAAAATTAATAATTCTCTTCTCTCACCTTACCCTAAGAGCTACTCTGCACATACACCAAAAGTTAGCAAACACTAGCCCTCAGAGCTTTCCTTAGATGCCAAGCCGGTTTGGCTCTTTCACTTTGGGCTCTTTACTAACTAACCACCATAACCATGAAGTTTTAAAAAGACCACTCAGCCTATAACTGGGGAGAATTGGATGTCATCCACACCAGCAGACTCACATCGTACCCTGGGGACAGGACCCTGGTGTGGCTTCCCACGGCCACCATCACAATCCTGCATTTCTCTTGACCTCAGTCTCTGGAAGGGTCAAGCCTGGCCAAGCCAGAACAGTCAGTGACCACCTTCTGGCTCTCTGTGTGTCACCAGGTAGAGTGTCCAGCATTCCATATTCTGAAAACCAGCAAATAAGGGTCAATACAATTCTATTCTTATGGAATGCCAGTTTCCATAGACAAATTTGTAAATGACTGCTAGAATTAGTCATTATAATTTGGAGGTCCTTTAGGACCAGTTAGACTTCACATTTACCTGTTTAAATTCAAGCACTGGAAAGAATGAGCTATTACCTAAAGAAGGACACCTCACATGACAAACAGGTTCTCTGGTGTGGAACAGACGTCAGCTCAATCCCTAATTCCGCTTCTCATTGGTCATTCACTAGCCATTTGACCCAGAGGTGACCACCCAGAGCCTCAGTCTCTCATCTCTAAAAAGGGGCAGTGCTAGTCCCAAGTGCAACCCCTACTTCATGAGCTTATTTGTGGGGATTAAATGAAAAACATGGAACTAAAGAAAGCACGTAGCAGGTACCTGGCACATAGGAATGGCTCGTTCAATGTTGTCTATTATTTTTATTTCTCCCAACGCGAATATAAAAATCGGCTTGATTTCAACAAATATCTATTGAGTATCACTATGTGTCAGACATCATTCCAGGCCTGTGATACATCAGTATACACAACAGACAAAGAGGCCTGCCCTTCCTGGGGCGGGGGAACCAAAAACATACAATGAACATAATGTATGAAAAAACTGTGGAGATTTAGAAGGTGAATAACACAATGAAAAAGAAAGAAAACGCGTAAGGATGACTAGGAGTCGTAGTTGGTAGGGCTGATTGTAGGGCGGTCGGGGAGCCTATAAAATAAGATTTGGTCTTCTGGGTTTCTCAGTTGAAGAATTATTAAAATTGTACTATTTCTCCTTGTAAACTGCATGCATTTAACTAAAAACTCACTGGTCAGAGTTACTCAGCAGTGTATATTTTTCAAAATCAGAAGCCTCCCCATATGCCATCAACCCTCCTTAAAAATTGCTGAGGTGACAATTGCAGACTCAATTGTTGACCACAGGTTGCACAGTCATGTCTGATGTTATGTACAGATCAATGTCGTCACAGAAAACCTCACTCTGATTTTATCAAGACTTCACACATATTTCTCCTTTCCCAAACTAAAGCTGTTTTCTATCAGAGTTGTGAGAGCTCTGAGATATTCACCTGGCAAACAAAACCCTCCTGCTTTCAAAAAAGAAAAAAACTTACCCCCTGCGTTCCAAAAAGTCTATGGAAGTCTACATGTTAAACCAATAAAACAGGCAGTGGCGTATGGAACATTTTTCCAATTATTTTCTTTCTAAAAAATTACTTTCTGCCGGTTAAATCTCAGTTATTTTAGATATTGCAGATTCGATAGTTCTTCAAACTTTTAATTGGTTCACAGTTTTGTTCCGGAATAAATAACAAACTTGGGAAAGACTGACACTTTGTAAAATATTTTTTTGGAGGGAGAAGGAGGATTCCTTAGGTAATAGAAGTTATTCCTTTAGATTCTGAACACAAACAAGTCACAGAGTCTAACAGAGTATTATTTTGATAATGGATATGGGTTTCAGTTGAACCTAGAGAAATGAGGAGAACTCTACAATTACATTTTTAGAAGAAAAAAAATGCATGGACCTATTCTATTTTTCTTCTTTTTTGTTTAATTACTTACCTCCTACTTTGTCTCCTACTGAAAGGCCTCGTAATTCTGAGGAATAAAATTTAAACAACTTTCCACTGGAAACACTAGCTTCTCTCATCAAAGCAAATATTTTGGAAGCCTGATCCTCAGAGAATACCCTCTAGCAATTACTTCATTCTAAAATAGTTTTTAATTAAATGCCTGACTTGTATTTTTGCTTTATTTTATTAGTAATATGAATACAATTAACTTTCTGTGGAATTATTTAAGTGTGAAAGAAAATGTGACTATCCCAACACACACTGAATTTTCATTGACACACTTCCCTGTGAATGTGATGTTTGATCCAGAAATAGTAATCAAAGGTTTTATACATTTGCATAAGCTCTGAAATTTTGAATTTTCACAACATATATTTACTAAGAATGAGTATTCTGGAAAAATAGTTCTTCAGTTTTTTATACCACATTCTCCAGAAACTTTTACAATTACTTTTTAATCCTCTTCTTGCTTGCACCCTCCTTTTCTCCTCCGCCCAAATATAAAGCACAACTTAGAAGAAATATAAGCATGCATATGTATACAAACACACACACACACACACACACACACACACACATATCCCTACCTTGATTTCCTGACTGACGGTTTTGGAGAAGGTGATATGTAAAACAAAAAATGAGAGAAATATATGCTTGACTCTTGAAAATATGCATTAGGAAGAATGTTTGGATACATGTTAGCCAAAGGAAAAAAATAAATGTAATGTGAGGAGGTTTGGTTAATGGATCTGACCGCCACCAAAGTGTTCTTGAAGTTTCCATAGCTCTGGTTTTTGCAACCTTTTAGGGATTTGCTCTGATTCTCTAGAGACCTACAAATATCAATTTAAGAATCAGTGTTCCTAAACATTCCACACAGCCAATAAGGTCAGAAATATCAGGATAAGTTTCTTTTTTTCTTTTTTTTTTTTTTTTGTGGTACGCGGGCCTCTCACTGTTGTGGCCTCTCCCATTGCGGAGCGCAGGCTCCGGACGCGCAGGCTCAGTGGCCATGGCTCACGGGCCCAGCCGCTCCGCGGCACGTGGGATCTTCCCGGACCGGGGCGCGAACCCGTGTCCCCTGCATCGGCAGGCGGATTCTCAACCACTGCGCCACCAGGGAAGCCCAGGATAAGTTTCTTGAAACAAGGTATCCAACCCTAATTCCACTAATCTCTAAAGAGATGATTGGTTAAATTTTAACTCCGGGATTTATGAGTAGATTCTATTTTGTTTTTAAATATACTCCTCTGCAGGAACCACTAGTTGACCGTCATGAATGAGTCTTGTCAAAACAATGCATTATTTAGAAAGTCAGATGGGTGGCTGGAAGGTTCGTCAGAAGCAGCTGATCACATGTAACAACCTTTGCAAACTTGACACACATGTAAGCGCACATTCCTCAACTGTACGGAGGGATGAGATCATTTTTAGGGCGGGGAAAGGTGTTCCCTGTCCTCGTCTCAGGACAGGCAGATACGCTGTGCTCATCCCCCCAAAGCAGTATTTTTCCCTAAAATAATGACTCTCAAGGAATTTTGTTAGAGAATTCCAAAAATGAGGAGCCAGCCGATCTCTATTTTAATCACAAATCCCTAGCCTGTAGAGAAATTCTCATGAAGTTATATGGGAGAAAACGATAACATTTTTTATAAGTATGTTCTCACATTCACACATAAAGCTGTCCAAAAGCCTAATATGGTTCAGTTTCCACAGCGCAGAATCTGTTAACTGGATCCGCCTATGTTTCCAACTCACAGCATCCTGCAGCGCTGAGTATCCAATATAAACACTCCCCACTGAGGCTCCTCGTACGCCCTGGGGTTTGTTTCTTCCTTGAAGGCAGCTGGTGAATTTAGATGGCCTAAATACTAAAAATAAACTCGGTTTTTCATTCTGTACTGACATAATCCAACCCCGCACAGAGAGTTTAATAACGATTATCCTCTTTACAATCTTCCCGCAAAGACTAAAGCAACGTTCATGTCAAAAGTCCAGAGAGAGGAGGGCAGCCTCAGATAGCAACTGCAAGAAATGAGTGCATTTTCTCGCTACAACTTTTCTCCTTGTTGTTTTCACTTCAATGCTTACTGAGATAAGCATATATACACAGAATGCAAGTCTTAAATGTGCAGTCGGATGAATTTTTACAAGGTTATCACACGCGTAGCCACCACCAGATCAAGGTGAAGAACATCGCCAGCTCCCCGGAATTCCTCTCACGCCACCGTGGGATCATCGTCCCAAAGTAACTGCCGGATTTACCTCTATCGCCAAAGATTAGTCCTGCCTGCTTTGTAAGTTTATATGAATGGGGTCATACATTTCGTACTGTCAAGTATTTAGCTTTTTGCCTTGCTATTCTCTCTGTGAGATTCATCCATGTTATACGCAGCAGTAGCTTGCTCTTTTGTTATTTTATAGTTTTGTGTTACATAAGTAGTTTTAACCATGGATTCGGTTTCTTTAAAAATACGGGAGCACTGAGATTTTATGTTTTGTGTCAATTTTTGAAAGTTATGTATTTCAAGATTTGCCCACTTCAACTTAATGACACTTGCTTATTACCTTTTCCAGTCTATGAATCTATAATAATAATATATTCTCGTTCCTTATAATAGAATTGTATGTTTGTTTCCTGCCCTTTGTTTTCATGACTTGTATTGCTAGAGTGTTCATCAATTTTATAACTCTTTCCAAATAATCAAATTTTGATTTGTTGGGTTTTTTTCTATTTGTTTCACTAGGGGTTTTATTGGTTTCTGCTTCTTTATATTTCTTTTCTCTTAGGATTTTTAGCTTTAATTTGCTGTGTTTTCTGGTTGGAGCTTGAGAAGGCTGCTTGGATAATTGTTTTCTAGGATTACTTATTTATTAATGTATGGTTTAATTCTGTGGTTTTCTTCTCAGCTTTTGTTTAGCTGCACACCACAAGTTTTAATATTTTTAACTAAATGAAAATCACATATTTTCTTACTGCTATTGTGATTCACCTTTGACCAACGTATTATTTAGAAAAGTACATTTTTAATTGCAACTATTTTTACAGATTATCTACTTTTACTTTTGCAATTGATTTTGAGGTTAATTCTTCTGTGTCCAGAGAATATGCTATGAATATTTTCAAAATTTTGAATTTTGTGTTGATTTGCTCAATGGTACAGCATATGTTCTCTTTCAGCTAATACCAGTGGGAGACAATTCTCTGTGAGTCTCTTGTGTTTCTGCAAGTCCTCGGGGCAGAAGTCCTGACTCTCCTTAGTCTGGACTGTACTTTGAAGAATGTCTGTGCAGAGGTCAACTTTGGAAGATGAGATAGTATCTGCCTCCAGAACAAAAGGCAGGTTTTCCTGTACACTGGGAAGATGGTCTCTCTCTGGAACGGCAGGCACGCATGTTTACTATCCAGTGTAAACAGCTCAAGTTTCTAAGCCCTTTCTCTTCTCCTTTAACACAACTCACAGCATGTGCAGATATTACCTGGCCTTCCCGTCATCCTGTATAAATTGTAGCTTAGGGACCTGGCACAAAATACACTGATGTGTGTGCAGCTTGCTGTTATGTGAGTAATAAAACCCACTGTTTCTGGTTCAAGAAGAATCTCATCTTCTGCAGGCCTTCATGAATCAGAGCACACTAACATTTTAGGTTAAAAAAAATGGATAAAATTGAGATGAAGTCAGCAAGACGGTAGAAGAGGAAGTCCTAGAACTTCCTTCTGCCAGGAGACACTGGCTTAAAAACAACACAGACCAATTCCCTTCATGAGAGATCCAAGAACTAGTTAAGAGACTCCTGTAGCCCCAGGTAAGTGCAAAACCAGCCACAGCAAAGCTGCGAGGAAGATTCACTCACGTGCTGTAGCGCCCCCCCCGGCTCAGTGTGACATAATTGAGAGGAAACGCCCAGCCCTCATCTTCTTCCTGGGGAGAGAGAGAGAAAGCTGAAACAGATGTCCAGCATTCTGAGGGGTGCTGTCCAAAGGACTGGTTTCTGTCTTCCCTGTTTCCGAGTGCTAATGGGACCTGACAAACTCTGGATGCGGGGGTGGGTCCTCCTCCAGAGGACCCACAATATAGCAGAGAGAAGCCAATACAGCTCAGGAGACAAAATGGCAATAGTTAAGTCCTTCCTTATCAAAAACGATTCTAAATGTAAATGATTAAACTCCCCAATCAAAAGACATAGCATGGTTGAGTGGATTAGAAGCAACAGCAATGAGATACAATTATATGTTGTCTACAAGAAATGCACTTTAGATTGAAGAGCAAACACAGGCTGAAGGTGAAAAGATGGAAAAAGATATTCCATGAAAATGGTACGTGGTAACCAAAAGAGAGTATGGATGGCCATAATCATATCAGACCAAATAGATGTTAAGCCAAAAACTGTCACAAGAGATAAAGATGATAATTATATAATTATAAAATGGTAGATTCAGCAGGAAGAGCTATCATTTATAAATATATATTCAGCCAACATCAAAGTACCAATATATGAAGCAAACATTGACATAACTGAAAGGAGAAATAGACGGTAAAACAATAAGCGAAGGAAATTTCAATATTTCACTTTCAATAGTGGATAAAAAATCCAGACAGATGATCAATAAGGGAACAGGAACTTGAATGACACTATAGATCATACGCATTTAATAGATATATACAGAACATCCCCAACAGCAGCAGAAGATACTTTCTTCTCAAGCATGTGAAGAAGTATCTCCAGGATAGATCACACATCAGTCAGAAAACAAGTCTTAACAAATTTAAGAATGTTTAAATCATACAAAGGATCTTTTCTGACCACAATGGAATAAAAGTAGAAATCAACAGAAGGAAAACTGGAAAATTAACAAATGGTGGAAATTAAACAACACAACTGTTGAACAACAAATGGATCAAAGAATAAATCATCCAGTAAATTGGAAAATAAGTTGAGACAACGAAAAAAGAAAAAATAACATACCAAAATTTATGGGATACAGCAAAACAATATTAAGAGGGAAGTTTATACTGATGAACATGTACATTAAAAAAGAATTATCTCAAAAACAAAGAACAACCTAGTTTTAAAGAAGAACAAATAAGGAAAAAGTTAGCAGAATAAAGAATATAATAAACATTAAGAGCAGAAGTAAATAAAATCAAGAATAAAAAAAGAAAATATCAAAATTGAGTTAGTTTTTTGATAACATCACAAGATTGTCAAACTTTTAGCTAGACTAAAGAAAAGAGAGAGAAGACTCAAACAAGATGAGAAATGAAAGAAGAGATGATAACTTACTCCACAGAAATAAAAAAGATTGCATGTCACAAAATGTTTCACCTAGAAGAAATATAAATTCCTAAAAATATAGCAACCTACCAAGACTGAATCATGACGAAAAAGAAAATATGAATAGACCTATAACTAGCATGGTGATTGAACCAGTTATCAAAAACCTCCCCAAAACAAAAAAGCTCCAGACCAGTTGGATTCACTGGAAAATTCTACTAAACATTTAAAGATTTAATGCCAATCCTTCTAAAACTCTTCCAAAATATTGAAGAGGAGATCATTTCCAAACTCACTTTAAAAGGCCACATGTGCCCTAATATCAAAGCAAGTGAAGGACACTACAAGAAAAAAAAATAAAACTAATGGGAAGTATTACTGATGAATATAGATGCAAAAATCCTCAACAAAATAATAGTAATATGAATTCAACAGTACATTAAAAGTATCAGACACCAAGACCAATTGGGATTTATTGTGGGGATACAAAAAATGGTTCTATATCTGAAAATCAATGTGATGCACCACATTACCAGAAAAAAAAAGATAAAAATCACATGATCATCTCAATAGAACAGAAAAAGCATTTGACAAAATTCAACACCTTTCATGATAAAAACACTTAACAAACTAGGAATAGAAGGAAATTACCTCTCTAATAAAAGCCCAGAGATAAAGCCACTCAGCTGCGGTCAACTAATCTCTGACAAAGGAGGCAGGAATATACAATGGAGAAGAGACAGTCTCTTCAATAAGTGGTGCTGGGAAAACTGGACAGCTACATGTAAAAGAATGAAATTACAACAGTCCTTAACACCATACACACACACAATGGATTAAAGACCCAAATGTAAGGCAGGACACTATAAAACTCTTAGAAGAAAACATAGGAAGAACACTCTTTGACATAAATCACAGCAAGCTCTTTTTTGACCCACCTCCTAGAGTAATAGAAATAAAAACAAAAATAAACAAATGGGACCTAATGAAACTTAAAAGCTTTTACACAGCAAAGGAAACCATAAACAAGACGAAAAGACAACCCTCAGAATGGGAGAAAATATTTGCCAACAAATCAATGGACAAAGGATTAGTCTCCAAAATATACAAACAGCTCATGCAGCTCTATATCAAAAAAACAAACAACCCAAGCAAAAAATGCATGGAAGACCTAAATAGACATTTCTGAAAAGAAGACATACAGATGGCCAAGAGGTACATGAGAAGCTGCTCAACATCACTAATTATTAGAGAAATGCAAATCAAAACTACAATGAGGTATCACCTCACACCGGTCAGAATGGCCATCATCAAAAAATCTACAGACAATAAATGCCGGAGAGGATATGGAGAAAAGGGAACTCTCTTGCACTGCTGGTGGGTATAGAAACTGATACAGCCACTGTGTAGAACAGTATGGAGGTTTCTTAAAAAACTAAACATAAAATTACCATATGACCCAGCAATCCCACTACTGGGCATATACCCAAAGAAAACCATAATTCAAAAAGACACACACACCTCAATGTTCATTGCAGCACTATTCACAATAGCCAGGTCATGGAAGCAATTTAAATGCCCACTGACAGAGGAATAAATAAAGAAGATGTGGTACATATATACAATAGGATATTACTCAGCCATATAAAGGGACAAAATTGGGTCATTTGTAGAGACATGGATGGACCTAAAGACTGTTATACAGAGTGAAGTAAGTCAGAAAGAGAAAAACAAATATCATACATTAACGCATATATGTAGAACCTAGAAAAATGGTACAGATGAACCAGTTTGCAAGGCAGAAATAGAGATACAGAAGCACAGAACAAACGTAGGACACCAAGTGGGGAAAGGGGGTGGTGGGATGAACTGGGAGATTGGGATTGACATGTATACACTGATATGTATAAAATGGATAACTAATAAGAAAATAAAGAAAGAAGGAAAGAAAGGAAGAAAGGAAGGAAGGAAGGAAGAAAAAAGAAAGAAAGAAAGGAGAAAGAAGGAAAGAAAGAAAGAAAGAAAAAGAAAATTTTAAAAAAGATACAGATGAACTAATTTACAAAACAGAAACAGGCCCACACACATTGAGTCCTTAAATTAGTTAATCAAACCATGACATGGTATGATTATGAATTTACTTTTAATTTTGAAAATTATTTTTCCTGAGATTAGAAATAATAGAATAAGCAATGGTCTGGGAGGGGTCCTCAAAATCTTTTGTTTATATTATATTATATATTATATTAGGGGATCTTTTTCTAGTATTTTTCAATTGTTTGTAAGTGAATGTGTTGTCTACACCTTTTTTTTTTTTTTTTTTTTTTTTTTTGGTACGCGGGTCTCTTACTGTTGTGGCCTCTCCCGTTGCGGAGCACAGGCTCCGGACGCGCAGGCTCAGCGGCCACGGCTCACGGGCCCAGCCGCTCCGCGGCATGTGGGATCTTCCCGGACCGGGGCACGAACTTGTGTCCCCTGCATCGGCAGGCAGACTCTCAACCACTGCGCCACCAGGGAAGTCCTACACCTTAGTTTTTATTGAAATCTCTATGGCAACTCTCTAATGACAATACAGCAGAGAGCTCCCAGGATGCATGACAGCCTTGCCAGTATGAAGCGTGCTATTGTACTTATGAAAATGTGTCTGCTATTAGAGTCTCCAGGTACATAGGTAACAGGGAATCACTAAGAAGTCAAAGAAAAGGTGAAGTCACAATCCCTTCCCCTGTGTCCCCACGCCACTGCAGAAAGACCAGCAAATCTGCATTTTGCCTCTTCTGTTTCCATAAGCTCTTTTGTTCACTAAAATTGATGTTAATGACTGAGGGAGGGGCTCCCAAGCACCAGAAAAATCACTCCCGTTTTAAATTAATACTAAAATTTAGCAGTAACCATTTTAATCATGATCACATTCTACCCGGATACATCACTGAGAACACTTGCCATTATAAGTACATTCTTCAGAGGGTTATACAAATGGAAGACAACCAGTAAGAAGAGATTCACAGTGAACCAGGGAAATTCAAACTAAAAAGTTACAAATTTAACATAAAATTTTAGAAACTCCTTGAATCAGAAAAGCCTTATTTGCAATTTTAAGGAGTCAATGACTTTAATGTACATCAAATTCGTCTTCTATTATAAGAATTCTAATTTCATTTTTAATTTCCAATACACTCTTATATAGGCAAGCTTCATTTACTCCAAACAATGCTTTTTGTTCCACTTCGTTACTTCACTTTTATATTTTCCTTCTATTAGACAGCTCCTCTTACTGGTCACCAGATGGTTCAGTGAATCTATTCGATCACTTGTCTAGAATAATTTGCACAAGAGAAGTGGCTTGTAAATTAAATTCTTAAAATTGTTTCAAGTGTGTGTGTAAGGGAGTGCGTTGCACAGAAAAAAATACGTATTAAGACAATTAGAAGGGGTGGTAACCTTAGAATCTCTTTAACTAGGGTCCCTCGAGGTGAGTTACATTGCTTTAGGTCACTCATCAGCTCAAGCCTTAAACAAAATTTCCTACTCCCGCTGGTGACTCAAGAGGAAAGGTGGTGAGGGATAGACTGGAAGCTTGGGACTGTCATGTACACACTGCCATACAGAAAATAGCTAGCTAGCAAGGACCCACCGTGTAGCCCAGGGCACTCTGCTCAATACTCTGTAATAACCTCAAGGGGAAAAGAACTGATACTTGTATATGTATAACTGAGTCACTTCGCTGTACACTTGAAACTAACACAACATTGTTAATCGACTATAGTCCAATATATAATAAAATTTTAAATTAAATAAAATATTTAAAAGTGCTCAGAGAAACATCGTCCTGCAGAGCTGGGCCCCCAGTGGAGAGATGTCAGCTGGGTGATGGCCCCTGGAACACGGGAAAACACTGGAAGGGCTCCAACCACAGTTATTCCAGCTGCACGCTGGGATGAAGAGCCTCAGGAAGGAGCTCTCCCCTCTTCCTCCAGAACCCCGTCAGCGCCCCCTATTGGCTGAACCTAACAGAGATTCAGGCGGCAAAGGTCAGCTATGGCTTGCAGAAGCCCAGCCCGAGGGTCACAAAGCGAAATGTAGGGGGATTGGTTTGGAGCTGCAAGACAATACTTGCAACCAGCACACTTAAGGAGCCTTTCAGCTTCCCAGAGGACGCAGCCGCTGGAGTTCTAAGTACGTATCCATTCTACTTTTGTGAAAAATGCCATTGGTAGTTTGATAGCGATTGCATTGAATCTGTAGATTGCTTTGGGTAGTATAGTCACTTTGACGATATTGATTCTTCCAATCCAAGAAGATGGTGTATCTCTCCATCTGTTTGTGTCATCTTTGATTTCTTTCATCAACATCTTATAGTTTTCGGAGTACAGGTCTTTTGCCTCTTTAGGTAGGTTTATTCCTAGGTATTTTATTCTTTTTGGTGCAGTGGTAAATGGGAGTATTTCTTTAATTTCTCTTTAGGATCTTTCATTGTTAGTGTATAGAAATGCAACAGATTTCTGTGTATTTTGTATCCTGCATCTTTACCAAATTCATTGATGAGCTCTAGTACTTTTCTGGTAACATATTTAAGATATGCTATGTCACCTGCAGTGACAGTTTTACTTCTTCTTTTCCAATTTGGATTACTTTTCTTTCTTTTTCTTCTCTGTTTGCTGAGGCAAGGACTTCCAGCACTATGTTGAGTAAAAGTGGCAAGAGGGGACATCCTTGTCTTGTTCCTGATCCTAGAGGAAATGCTTTCAGCCTTTCACTATTGCGTATGACGTTAGCTGTAGGTTTGTCATATATGGCCTTTATTATGTTGAAGTATTTTCCCTCTATGCCCACTTTCTGGAGAGTTTTTTTTATCATAAATGGGTGTGGAGTTTTGTCCAAAGCTTTTTCTACATCTATTGAGATGATCATATGCTTTTTATTCTTCAATTTGCAATTTCTGAAGATCTGAAATTTTTTTAAAGAAATAGAAGAAATTTTAACCTGAGGGGCACTATTCTACATTGCCCCTGCTGTAGGGGCATAATCTGCATGTTAGAATTAATTAGTAAACTATAATGCTTAATCTTAAAAAAAAGTAACATATCCATTAAACAAGTCAAGTGGAGCCTGGCTACGGGTACCCAGGCTAGAGGGTCTGAGAGTCACACCAGGAGTCCACAGGTGCAGCTATGGGGCTGGGACACATGCAGATTACAGTCAGGGATCCAAAGGTGATTAAAGAGGAATTTCTTTCTACTACCTCTTGGATGATATTAAAGCGACTGTAATAAAAAGTCTTTAGAAACATCCATTCAGGTGCTCTTTGTCTCCATCCAATCCCCTCATAGTTTTCTATCTCTTCTCTGCTTCCTCCCCATCTAAAAGGAAAAAAATCTCCCTCTACTCCCAGTCCACTGGCCTTTCTTTCCTCCTCTTTCCCACCGTTGTACTGTTTGGTCATTAATTACAATGAATTAAGTATTAATTCGCACCTTTTGCTGTAATGCATTGTTATTCTTCATTGTGATGGGTTGACAGCACAAATGGCCCCAGTTCTCACCCCCTCAGCTTTCAAGCTCTTTGGCAGGAAACACTGTATCTCCCACCTGCCTTAACACAAGTCTCAGCCATGTGATTTGCTTTGGCCACGGAAATTTGGGGACATGCGACACAAGCAGAGGTTTGAGAAAACATTTGCCCAACTGGATTTGCTCTCATTCCTGCTTTGACACCATGAGAGTATGGCCAGGCTGGCCTGCTGGAGGGTGAGAGATGCTTGGTCCTGGTATCACTCTCATCCTAGCTGGACCTGTGCACAATTCCACCCAAGACCAGATGAATAGACCCCAAGCCCAGCCAGACTCTCTCATTATAGATTGGTGGGTAAGTAAATCCTTATTATTATATTAAGTTCCTGAAATTTGAGGTGATTTGATATACATCATAATCATGGCAACAGGTAACTGATATGCTTTTTAGCAGGAACAAAACAGGGCTGGAAATTATAATATTCTCTTTGGTAGGTTGATGAAAAAAGAAATTCTGTGAACTTTTATTCATTAATAATACTTCAGTTAAATTAAAGCACACAGACAAAAACAAGGACAAATGATAAATATGAGGCAGATGATTAGTGGCTGTTTACAAGAAAAATAAGATAACTATTTATACTTAGAATTGATTCAGAATAACTCCATTTTTAAAAACTTCAAATTTTATATGTAAGCTTTTCATTACAATTCCATGAAAAGTTTCTAAATCTGACAGAAAATTATTAAGAAGACTTAATGTACCCAGAGTTTCCTTTTTAAAAGTTAGGTGAAATTTTGAAAATATTTTTTATCTTGTTTATGCTCTTATTCAGAATTATTCATTACTCTCAGAGACTTTCTCATGCTTATATATCAAAGAGATTGAATGATAAAAGATATAAATCATATCAAAAACAATGAGACTATATTTTTACCCTGCTCAGTCATTCTCCAAGAACTTTGGATAACTAAAAAAATAATTACTAAGATCTGCTTGAAATCTTTCTTGATCAAATATTTCGTAAAAAAACTGGCTTATTCTAGGAGAAAACAAATGAGTAAGCAGAATCTCCCCATTCTTAATTTAAGGGAATTTGAGTTTTCAGCAGATTATTCACAATGAAGGCCAGGAAGGGAAAAAAGGTGTAAAAAAGATGCAGACACCCACCAATGTGCCACCTGCCCAGGGCTCTATGTACCTGGCTTTCAGAGCGCAAGTTATAAAAAAGGAGAAAAACTGATTAACTCAGGCCACAGTCCATGGAAGGTACAATGACTCTAAGAGTTCTCCCCTTCCTGGTACCACTGCTTTCTTCCTTTGTAGACCCTTCCCCATCCTTCTCACCTGCCATCCATGGCCAGACCTCCACGGCGTGTTAAACATCAGCTACACTGAGCATCTTTGGATCAGAGGAATTTCACTGAAGTAGTAAGTACAGAAGCCAACTTGGCATGAGCTGAAGGGTAAATGGTACTGGCTCACAAACAGGGAGAGAGATCAATGGAATAAACAGTGCATCTAGAACACTGGAAACACTGTTCCAGAACATCTGGAAAAGTAGAGATGATAAGAGTTGCATTTCAAATCAGTGAGCAAAGTATTTAATAAAATCGAGACAACCAGGTAGCTATCTGGAAGAGATTAAAGTTGGACCCTTTCTTCAAACCTGACCTCAGGTATATCAATGATTTTAATGTATGAAAAGAAATCATAAAAGAAGAGAAAACAGGTTAGAATTTAAAATATATATATATATATATAATCTCAAAGAGATCTTTCTAATCTTGTTGCATAAATTGAACTAAAGCAAAATAATTTTTTTTCATTATGAGAGCATTTGTCAAAAGATAACGACAAAGTAAGAAAAAGCATTATCAACACATCACAGACAAAAGGTAAATTTCTCTAATACATAAAAGGTTGCTAAAAACAAAATGAAGAATAATTATGGTATGCTTCCATTTGTATACAGAAGGGGAATTCGACATATACATTCATTTATATATAGTTGAAATATCTCTGGAAATATAAATGAGAAATTATTGATTATTGGTTGTCCCAGGGCGGGAGTGTGCTGGAGAACGGCCAGGATTCAGAAAAAAAGAGATTTTTCACACTGTGCCATTGAACTTTTAAATTATGAACTCTGGGAATGTGTTATTTATTCAAAAATAAGTAAAAATTGAATTAAACTTTTTAATTTATAAAAAAACGGATATCCTCATATTTGAATCAGTGTTGTTGGTGCTTGCAACACACAGAAAACTCCTTAAAATCTCAAAGTTTAGCACACACAAGATTTATTTCTCACTCAGGAGAGCCGGGTACATGTTGCATGGCCCTCATACATCTAGTATTCATGACATCTGGAACTAGCAGCCTTTGAGACTGGTCACAATGAAAGACAGGCATGAGAAGTCCAGAACAGACGCATGTCATTTCTGCCAACAATCTATGGGCCAGAGCCAGTCCTGTGGCCCTGAGTGACTGCAGGACGGGGTGTAAGGAAGAGCTCGCATGGGGTCCCTGGCGGTCACGGCTGCACTCTCCACTCCTTAGTAAGTTCGTTTTTAAATAAAGAGCTTATTAATTATAAAGCCTCATACTTTATGTAACTTCTGTTTTGTGTACTTTTGATTCTACCACATTAAAAAACATGTTAATAAAAAATGGGCAGAGGATCTGAGTAAACATTTTACCATGGAAGACATACAGGCGGCGAAGAGGCACGTGAAAAGATGCTCGACGTCACTCGTCACCAGGGAAATGGAAATCAAAACCACACTGAAATATCACCTCACACCTGTCAGAATGGCTATCATCAAAAAAGCAACAAATAAGAAGTGTGGAGAAAAGGAAACCCTCCTGCACTGCTGGTGGGAATGTAAATTGGAGCAGCCGCTATGGAGAACAGTGTGGAGGTTCCTTAAACAAAATGGTTAAAACTACCATATGACCCAGGTGTTCCACCGCTGGGTATTTATCTAAAAAATATGAAAACACTAATTTGAAAAGATATATGAAGGCCTATGTTCCTTGCAGCATTATTTACAATAGACAAGATATGGAAAAGAGCTTAAATGTCCATCAAGAGAGGAATAGATAAAGAAGATGTGGTCCATATATACAATGGAATACTACTCAGCCATTAAAAAGAATGAAATGATGCCATTTGCATCCACATTTGCAGTGTGGATTGACCTGGAGATTATCATATTAAGTGAAGTAAGTCAGACAGAGAAAGATGAATACTGTATGATATTGCTAATATGTGGAATCTTTAAAAAATGCACAAAGAAACAAAACAAAACTTACAAATACAGAGAACAGGTTGGCGGTTATCAGAGGGGAAGAGCATTGGGGTGAGCAAAAATGGTGAAGGGGGTCAATTGTGTGATGAGGGATGGTAACTAGACTCCTGGTGGTGACCATTTTTCAGTAAATACAAACATCAAATTATGATGTTGTATACCTGAAACTAGTATAATGTTATACACCCATTTTACCTCAGTTTAAAAGAGCATATTCAAAGGCATACATTCGGAGTTTGGGATTAACATGCACACACGACTGTATATAAAATGGATAATCCACAAGGACTTACTGTGTAGCACAGGGCACTCTGCTCAACAGTCTGTAATAACCTAAAAGGGAAAAGAATCTGAAAAAGAATGGATACCTGTATATGTATAACTGAGTCACTTTGCTGTGCACCTGAAACTAACACAGCATTGTAAATCAACTATAAAATAAAAATTAATTTTTAAAATAATTTAAATAATAATAAAAAATGAAAAGGCATATTCATGCTTCAAATAAAGATACACAGATGAGAACTCTAGGGTGTCTTAGAATACCGGGTATTTCCTATCTCAAGTGGAGAAGAATGAACTTAGACCTAGAACAGCGATGTGAGTAAACACACAGCCGGTCAGTCTAAACTTGTGTGTGCTTTGCGATGTTTGGGTCCAGTCCTGTTCAGCTGTGCCAGGTAACGCTAAACAGGAGGGGTCCACACAGACACCCGCCAGCAGTGCTTAGAGGCAGGTGAGCTCGCACTGTCCATTTTGTCAGGATGCTCCAGCTGAGTTTTCACACGCACAGCCGCGGACGGCTACTAAGTGTATTCCTCCTCCACAAATGATAGGGAAAGTCGCCGAGAGAGGCAATGCAATGTTCTGCTGGCTACTTTTATCCAAGCTGGAACTGTTCGCGTTCGTCCCCGCTTTTCAACTCTCAGTTCTCCTCGGAGTCCATTTTGCCAAATGGTGCGTTTTCACTTTGCAGCGAGAGAAATGAGGTTATCTCCTAAAAAGCTGAAAGCCATGGAGTAGATGAGTGGCTGGCTTCTAAGCGTGCTTCAGGTACCATGGGGGGGGGGGGGCGTGTGGCCCTGGTTCAGCCGCATACTTCGGCTTATCTCATTTCACAGAAACGCGTATCTACCAGAAAGATCCCTGTATCCAAAGCTGAAGAATGCCCGATGTCCCAAAGAAGACTCAGGGCAGAAGACAGGAACCTTTGGTGACTGGGACCTGGATTGAGGGATTGCTCCCCAGAAGAAGTGAAGAAAAGAACCGGGGAAGAGGTTGGTGCACACTTTAGCAGAGGAGCCAGAGGAGGGGAGGTGTCTCTTAGCGAGTCATTTTCATGAGGCGTGAAGGTGACTGTACGAGCCATGCGTGAACAGGGCATTTTCACCTCTTAAATGTGTGCTGCTTGTATTTACCTGTGTTGAAAACACCACAGGGCCAGGGTGGCTGAACACCAGCAGAATGTTGAGTTATGAGCACACCCTACTGGTTTGGTGTGAGACCACAATAAAAGACAGTAGAAGGTCTCAAAGGTTTTCGGGTGTGTGTGTGCGTGTGTGTGTGTGTGTGTGTGTGTGTGTGTGTGTGTGTGTTTCAAATTATGAACATGATAAAACATACAGTATTTCATAATTTTCATATGACACTAAAATAATAGTGATATGAGTATTGTGTATATTAATACAGATTACTATATAAATACATATAGTCTACAGGATCTAATCCTTTCTGAAGCTTTTGGATGCCTTGCTCTGCCTCCTTTCCCTCTTCTTCTATTTTTAAGACTCTTTTCACGCTGTCAGCTGGCATTTAGTGTCCGCAGGCTTTGAACGCAGCCCAAGGAGGACTCTTGTGAGGGAGTCAGTCTGACCCGGATCCACAGAGACACCTGCACACATCACACTGACACACTGCTCTCGACACACCACCTGTTTTGTTCTCTTTCTGCCTCGGTTTTTGCTTTCATCCAGCAAATTCTTCCAACAGCTGGGTGATGGCGACACATGGAGCCCCCGAGGAGGACATTTTTGCTCCGCACCAGAAACGCAACCCTAATCGCTCCGTCGCATTCGGGGTACAATTTCTACTCCGCGGATCTCTCATCACGTTGGCCGTATTTGAATTAGAAAACAGCAGAGTTTTCAGCCATGCAAGAGGAACACAAATTTATTTAAATGTCAATACGTAGCCATAATTATGTGGTCTGTTCTCCTGTGACTAAGAAATAAATGGATGTGTCACGTGACCCTTTCCAACTGCTCTCTTCCTGAAAGGGAGACATTATCTAAAAACGGTGTGAGGGGCATTGCAGCGGTGAGTGAAGAGTTTCAGATTAGTTCTTTGGTTTCTCAGCAGTAATAGTGACCAAAAGCACATGGCTCTTTTTACATCATGGTTTTACTACCTCTCAATAGGTATGTACTGGAATTTCACTACAACTAGTATTCTCAGCGTCCAGACAATAAGGGATTAGGAATCATTAACGAAATTCCTATTAGTAAATGGGGACAAAGGAAAGCAAATTTATCATTCTACTTTTATGAAGTCCAAACTTTTTGGTTCAGAGATCAGATAACTATATGGATACAATGGTACAAAAGGAATTTCTTCCCAACTTGTTTATCTGTCAGGCATAATAAATAATTGTGTGACCAAATAGTAAACCTCTTCCAATATAATAAAGTAAAACCCAACAAAGCTCATGTAACTACAAAATGTAATTAATATTTGGCAGTGTTTGCCTTCCATTTGTTTTTGGCTCAAAACTAACTCTGAAATTCCAACCACATTATTCATTTTACAGTGGCAGCATTCCTGAATTTGAGGCTCACTCTTTTAAAACTTTGACTCATACTATGTTTTGAAAATTGAAATCTGATAGACAATTGGGTAAAAATGGCAAGGTAAATTCCACGAGCCCAGGCGCTGTGCCTCTCTCTAGGGGCCTCTGTGAAATGCAATATGCATCCTGCTACCAGATGAGCCTAACAAAGCAGAGCTGGAACCGTATCACTCGAAAGCCGTTAGTGGCTCCCCCAATTACCTACACAATTAAATCCTTAAGTCTTGTCCTCACATACAAAGTCCTCTTCCATCAACATCTCCATCTATACTTCTATTATTCTCGTTTGGACATTCCTAAGTTCCAACCTCACTGAATTACTTTTCTTGTTGTTTTTTTTTTCCTGATTCATAAAGTTTTTTTCTCTTATATACATGTACTTTTTAAATTGAGATAGAGTTGATTTACAGTGTTGTGTAAGTTTCAGGTGTACAGCACAGTGTTTCAGTTATATATTCTTTTTCAGATTCTTTTCCCTTACAGGTTATTACAAACCACTGACTATATTTCCCTGCACTATATACTAGGTCCTTGTTGGTTCTCTATTTTATATACAGTAATTTGTAAGTGTTCATCCCAAACTCCTAATTTATCCCTCCGGCCACATTTCCGCTTTGGTAACCATACTTTTTTTTCTATGTCTATGGGTTTATTTCTGTTTCATAAATAAGTTCATCTGTATCTTTTTCTTAGATTCCACATAAGCACTGCCATATGTTTGTCCTTCTCTGTCTGGTGTACTTCACTTAGTATGATCATCTCTAGGTCCATCCATGTTGCTGCAAATGGCATTATTTCTTTCTTTCTTATGGCTGAGTAATATTCCATTGTATAATATGTACCACACCTTCTTTATCATTCATCTGTCAGGGGACATTTAGGTGGCTTCCATGTCTTGGCTATTGTAAATAGGGCTGCAATGAACATAGAGGTGCATGTGTCTTTAGAATGATGGTTTTCTCTGGATATACGCCCAGGAGTGGGATTGCTGGGTCATATGCGGTAGTTCTATTTTTACTTTCTTGAGGAACCGCCATAGTGTTCTCCACAGTGGCTGCATGAACTTACATTCCCACCAACAGTATAGCAGGGTTCCTTTTTCAAATGGACAGCCTAGAAGAAACGGACAAATTCTTAGAAGGCTGAATTATTTTCTACGTCTTCAAATTCATCTGCTGCTTTCCCCTATGTAACTCTAATGCCATCCAACAGCTACCATGGGCCAATTCAAATTCCATTCCAACTACATTTAAGAGTAGAGATGAGGACAACAGCGTTGAGTAGCGGCTGCCATTGGTGCAGGCTTGTCACGGGCCAAGCACTGAACAGAGCCCTTCCCACCTGCCGTAGGTCCTGCCTTCCTCTGGACAACTGGGGTGGTAGGCTCTGCTGTCAATGAAAAATGGAGACATTGTTATAACCTGTCCAAGGTCTCATACCTTATATGCAGAAGAGCTCAGATGGCAAATACCTTCTTTCTCAGAAGAGTTTTTTGATTTCTCAAACGTTATAAACCGACTTTATCCAGGTATGTCAGGCAGAACTCTTAGGCTGCTTTTGCTAGAAATTGTGGTCACCAGCAATGTTTAGCCTATGAGTCAACAGCCATTCATATTCCTGTTCTGGAAGGTCAGAAAGGCCCAGCGTCCTGTCCCCTTAGAGGTCTGGCTGCCACCAGGCAGGAAAGCTTCACTTTCACCAGAGCCAGATTCCAGAAGCAAGATTATATTTACCTTAATTCCAGGAAAGGGCAACCCGAAGCCACTGTGTTACCGGTTGGATACAAAATTTTCTTTTTTTTTTTTTTTTAATTTAGCTAGACTAGCAGTTCTTAGTATGATCTCTAAGTCTCTTTCAGGGAATCTGCAAGGTCAAAACGATCCTGTAATAACACTTAGCTATTATTTGTCTCTTATCAGGGTTTCAGCATCTACACTGATGACGCAAAAGCAATGGCGAGTAAAACTGTCGGAGTCTTTGCACAAATAAAGGCAGAGGTACCAAACTGTCCTGGGGCGTCCTGTGTTCTTCACTGCCAGTGTATTCACGGGGTAGACAAATCCCACTTAAAATGGCCTTGAGAAAGCAATCAAACGTACTAATTTTATTACACCGAGACCCTTGAAAAAGTGTCTCATTAGTGTGCTGTGTGCAAAATGGAAAATTTCATGCAAAATTTAGAAGTTTAGAACTTTGTCTTCTTCACCATATTGGCAGTCTCCCAATACTTTTAAATTTTTCTCATGAGATTGGTGGTTATATTAATGATTCTATGTATGTGTGTGTTTATTAAAATGAAGTGTATTAACATTTGGAAGATCTGGATAAGTTGGTGCACCTATATTTCATAATGGCCAATGTGTGATGTTACAGACTCATGTGTGGATAAGCAGTCCCTTTGATCTTAATGGAACAGAATACAAAATGATCATGGATATAGTTTCAAATTTCCCACTGTAACTAATCTTCAGTAAACTACCACTTGTTATGTTGTGATATAATATCAAAAAAATCCAAAATTATTTGCAAAGGATACTTAAGTTACTTTTTTTCCAGCTACATAAATCAGATGAGGTTTGATGTCAGATTTTCTTCATGTGCTCCAACCAAAACAATGTATCTCAACAAACTGAACATGTGAGAACCAGGCATCTTCTAATAATCCAGACACTAAAGAACTTTTCAAAAAAGTAAAGTAATGTCACTCTTGCCATTTTTGGTTTTTAAGAATAAAGTTATTTTTCATAAATATTTATGTTTAACCCATTATCACTATTTTTAAATTAATAAAAACTTTAGTTCCTTATTTTCTATTTCATAGTATATGTTCTTATGGGATTTTCAATCAATTTTAAGAGTATACATGGATTCTGAGACCAAAAAGATTATATACAATTGAGCTAGGCCCTCAGTTTTACAGATAAAAACAATGAGCTTTGCTGGATTTTTATGCACTGTTCTCAAAAGGGAGAACATGTCTGGGAAACACCTAAGCTGACACGTGTATCTTGAATATCTTATTTTCACCAAGAGAGGCCATTTTAACATTTCCCGTGGTAAATAGAGAACATCTAACTCACAAATTAGAACCATTTCTGATATTCACTGTGTGATGGGAAAAGCCTCATGTGTTGACCACGACAGAGCATGTATAGTCACCAGAACTTGGGATTTCTCCTTAGAATATTAGCTGACAACACGTGGAGTTTACATTCCCCATTAGAATTCAAAATTCATCAACTGAGTTTTAACTTAATCCAAATGAGAAACATGTTATACTACGCACCAACGCTGAAGTATCAAAAATAAAATTATAGACATTGAAACCACCAACCAGATGACACCTCTCTTTGAATCTCTTCAGGTCTTGAATGTGCCTCTTCCAGGATACCTAGTTATGTATTCTGCCATTTTTGTATTGAAAACTTTGTGCATTTGTTTTGCTTCCTGTTGTTTTCAAAAATTCTGACATGTTACCCATCCATCCACTACAGATAGATATAAGATATGATGACTGGGTAAGCGAGTCCTCCGAAACAGGAGAAATCTAACAAGAATGCCAGCAGGAAGCTGGTCAGGTGGACCCTGCATTTCCAGAAATACACAAGGAGAGACAGGAAATAAATAGTAAAGAAGAGATGGATATTCCAACGGTAAATGAAATGCAGCAATGAGAACCTAGGATCAGACAATATTTGGACACATAAAAAGTTTTATTTTTAATAACAAACATCCAAAAAGAGTTAGGAAAGACTTTTTAACCCATCAGAAACTCAGGGTGGGGTTTGAGTCTTGAGGGAGAAATGAAATGGAAAATGAAGCTTATAATCTTAGAGATTTGACCATTGGTTAGTTATTAATTTAAAGACTCGTGAAAAGGGGAATAAGACAATATTCCAGTTACCCATCTGTCAGAATATACAATTATAATAAAAACATAATTTTAGTTTGAGTTAGGAGATGGCTTTAGACATCCAGGACTATGTGAGTCTAACAGTCTGCAAATAAAGTCACAATGCTATTGAAATAACATATATATGTAAATTCAGAAACATGGAAGAACCGCTTCAAAGCTATTATTCTTAAATGCGTTTGGGAGAAAATAATTCAACCTAGCAAAACTATGGAGGACCAAAAAGGCTGGATTTTAATCCTAGCTTGACCATATTCTAGAAATATACTCTTGAACAAAATACACAACTTCTCAAAATCTCAGTTTCCTCATTCCTAACATGAAGGATAATATCTTTCTGATAGAGTAGTTATGAGTGTTGGATGTTATGTCTATAAAAAGTATAGTACATATAAGTATGTCAGTTCATTAATTTTCAGAGTAAAAGGTCATTGATTTGATCACAGCACTGTTTTGAAAAACTAGTTATTATCACAATTTCCAAGAAAAACAGTTTTCATGTGCCATGTCACACCAAAAAAAAAAAGACATGAAAGAAAACAAAACATAAACATCACTGAAAGTATATTTTAAATGGAAATGGAAACAGCCAACCACAGTACAAAAATAACATTCTTCTCATTACAAATACGCTCAGGAGTTTTACTTACCTAGCAAGAAAGACCTCAAAGAGATGGGACATGTGTAACAACCAAAACTCAGAAACGTGGGTAGATTTCTGAATGGGAATAGAAATAAAGAAAAAAGTTCTTTAGTCTACATAGATGAAGACTGAAGGAGATATAATAAAAATAAAGAGCATAGTAAAGATAAATGGGTTTTATTTCCTTGGATTTTCTTCAAAGAATTTATACAAATCTACTGGTGACTTAAAAGTTAAATTTATTCCAGTATCTCCTGTATTTTAGCTTGAAATACAACACAAATCTTTGAATAAATCTTATTTATTTCTCTATGAATTAAAGTCATTATAAAAAATTTCACACATAATGCTGCTCTGAAAGTCAAAGAATTTAGACATGTGTTGTGAGGCTACTTATAAAAATGTTAATCCTTTATTACACCAGAGTATCCTGACTACAGTATTTGATGCTGTCTTAGTTCCTCTTACCTCCCTTGAAAGTGGTGATGCATATGGATGTCAGAAATAAAAAACACCCAAACTCTGATTATGACCACATCATTAACCTAATCTGAATTGAAGAAGAGAAATTCTTTGTGGTAACTTAAAATGTTCTAAATCAGCTGTCTTCAAAGTTTGGTGTACATACACTTAGGTATATGTAAAGTCTTTTCAAGGAGTAGTCAGGCATGAACTTTCAGATTCTCAACTTCTATGGTTTATATTTTTAAAATTTTTTATTAAAGTATAGTTGATTTAAAATGATGTGTTAGTTTCAAGTGTACAGTAAAGAGATTCAGTTATACATATACATTCTTTTTCAGTTTATTTTACATTATAGTTTTTAATAAGATGTTGAATTTAGTTCCTTGTGCTATACAGGAGGACCTTGTTGTTTATCTATTTTATACGTAGTAGTGTGTATAAGTTAATCCCAAATTCTTAATTTATCCCTCCCCCCCTCCCCTTTGGTAGCCATAAGTTTGTTTTCTATGTCTATGAGGCTATTTCTGTTTTGTAAGTAAGTTCATTTGTATAATTTTTTAGATGCCACATATAAATGATATACAGTGTTTGTCATTTTCTGTCTGACTTACTTCACTTAGTATGATAATCTCTAGGTCCATCCATGTTGCTGCAAATGACATTATTTCAACCTTTTTTTATGGCTGAGCAATATTCCATTGTATATATGTATCACATCTTCTTTATCTTTTCCTCTGTCAATGGACATTTAGGTTGCTTCCATGTCTTAACTATTGTAAATGGTGTTGCAGTGAACATTGGGGTGTGTGTATCTTTTCAAATTATGGTTTTCTTTGGATATATGCCCAGGAGTGGGATTGCTGGATCATATGGTAGCTCTATTTTTAGTTTTCTATGGACCCTCCATGCTGTTCTCCATAGTGGCTGTATCAATTTACATTCCCACCACCAGTGTAGGAGGGTTCCCTTTTCTCCACACCCTCTCCAGCATTTGTTGTTTGTAGATTTTTTGATGATGGCCATTCTGACCAGTTTGAGCTGATACCTCATGGCATTTTGATTTGCATTTCTCTAATGATTAGTGATGTTGAGCATCTTTTCATGTGTCTGTTGATCATCTGTGTTTCTTCTTTGAGGATATATCCATTTAGGTCTTCTGCCCCTGTTTTTTTTTTTCTTTATTTTTTTTGGCGGTGGTGGGTACATGGGCCTCTCACTATTGTGGCCTCTCCCTTTGCGGAGCACAGGCTCAGCAGCCATGGCTCACAGGCCCAGCCGCTCCGCAGCATGTGGGATCTTCCCGGAGTGGGGCACGAACCCACGTCCCCTGCAGAGGCAGGCCGATTCTCAACCACTGCGCCACCAGGGAAGCCCTCTGCCCTGTTTTGATTGGGTTGTTTGTGTTTTTGTTATTGAGATGTATGAGCTGTTTGTATATTTTGGAAATTAAGCCCTTGTTGGTTGCATTGTTGGCAAATATTTTCTCCCAGCCCTTAGGCAGTCTTTTCATTTTGTTTAGGGTTTCCTTTCCTGAGCAAAAACTTATAAGTTTGACTAGGTCCCATTTGTTTATTTTTGCTTTTATTTGTATTGCGTTGGAAAACTGACCTAAGAAAACATTGCTCTGATTTATGTCAGAGAATGTTTTGCCTTTGTTCTCTTCTAGGAGTTTTATGGTGTCGTGTCTTAGATTAAGTTTTTAAGCCATTTGGAGTTTATGTTTGTGTATGCTGTGAGTGTGTGTTCTGACTCCATCCATTTACATGAGGCTGTCCAGCTTTCCCAACACCACTTGATGAAGATAATACCTTTTCTCCATTGTATATTCTCACCTCTTTTGTCAAAGATTAATTGACCATAAGTGCAAATTCCATGTTCTTAAACTCCCAAGTATACACTGTCTCAAACTGATCTCCCTGAGAATACCCTTTAGATTCAGGTTCAAGACCTCCTTTCCAATCACCCTCTCAAGATATCCTATGCCCATCTCAAAGTTATTACAGTCCATGATTCCGGGGTATAAAACTTTCAGGGAAGCCAAACCGGGCTATAAAAGTACTAATGTTGGTTTTGACAGATGATTGATAACAAATCTTTTCATAAGTCAGGTAGTTTACAATTCTTTGTTTTGAATAAAATGGAAGAAAGATGTGACTAGTAGCGATCTATTATCAAGATTATTTTTAACAATCTGTGTAATTTGGAATGATAACAAGGAAGGACTTCAAATAATTATGCCAAATTCTAATAATAAAGCTTCTATTTCTACCTGTTTTATCTATGTGACAAGTTTCTGAACATGTACATCTAAGCAAACAAAAAAGAATATGATTAGGATTGTGTTTGAACACTATCTAAATGTAGCAACTACTCAATTTTAGTACATTAATTTTTTAATTCCATCCTTTCAGAGATCTATTAAAAGAGATGTGACAATAAAGTTCTTACTGCTATATTTAATTATTATTTTTCAGCATTTTAGTATATATGTTGTTTTTATCAATGGCATATAATTATAAGTTTAAGGAAAATTCGATTTAGAAAAAAATTTTTGTCTGAGATTTACAACCCCAGGAAGTTTTAAAATATTGGATTTCAATTATACATACGTATGTGTAACTTTTCTTGTTTTGTTCTGTTTTTTTAACTTTTTATTTGATATTGGAGTGTAGCCAATTAACAGTGTTGTGATAGTTTCAGGTGCGCAGCGAAGCGACTCAGCCATACCGATACATGTATCCATTCTCCCCCAGACTTCCCTCCCATCCAGGCTGCCGCATTACATTGAGCAGAGTCCCCTGTGCTATGTGTATGTTTCCTTATTGAATAGAAGTGTGAAAGGATGATCAGTAGAAAGCATTCAAACAAAAGTGTACTTCATATATTTCTTAAAACAGATGACGGTACCTATCAAGTTACTATAGGGTTTAAAATCAGTAAGATATATTTCAAAAGATGAAGTAATTGATTTAACTTAGTTGTGATCATTTACAATATGTTGTGGACTTTTTAATTTTTGCAATATTTATATTTACGTTAAAACCTTTAAAATGGTCAGCTAAACATCTGAAGTTGTCCATAGTTCTACAAAAGTCCTTTAGGAGTAAAAGAATAAAAGTTTGAAGTGCAGGGCTCAAGTCTAAATCAGAGACCCAAAAGAGGCTTGATTGAGACAGTGCTGTGTCTAAAACCTCACAGTGGTCCCTACAAACAATAAGAAAAACTAGTGAGTCTTTTGGACAGGTTCTGTTATTTTTTCTTTCAGTTCAGTGACCATGTCTGGTCGCTGTTAACTCACCACACAAGATTTATGATTTTGAATGATTCACTGACAGTGACCATAATTTGATTTTAAAGACTTTCTCTTTGAAATGTACCTTGATCTTGATATAGCACTCCAGGTTGATCTCTACAGAAAAAACTGACACCAAAAGCTGCAATGCTTTGAGGGAAGGTTTATGTGATGATTAGATTTCAAAGCCACTAAGCCCGTGATAATGTTCTACATAGGAGTCCTAAACACGATTGTTTGTGAACACTTCCTCATTCCTCTAAGGTTTCCTCTTCCCCACTTTCTCCAGTACCATCGAAAATACGCCCTGATTTTCTTTGAATCAGAAGTTTTAGCACCTTGGAAGCCCTTCATTTGAAACAATTCCTCCAACTATGATGGGAAACACGGGGTAGAAACAATCGCTAAGAGCCCATGCTTAATAAAACACATCTCTTCTAGACATTTAAAAATCGATGTCTATAAAAGTCACATCACGTCTTCAATACATTTTTCCATACCACTTGACTATTTCTAGAGGGCAGTGAGAAGAATTATATTTTCCCTTTTTAAAGCATGACATTTATTACTTTGTACAAATTGAGTGTTTGAGACCCAGAAGACGACTGCAGATACACTTGAAAAAAAAAGTCAACTGCTTTTCTGATGCCTTTAACAAAAGCTGTTGGAATTCTTTACAATTAACATCTATACGACTAGAAAGAAATGTGTGCGTGTGCGTGCGCGCGCATGTGCGTGCATGTGCGTGTGTAAATGGGAGTTCCAGCTGCTCGTGGAGTGAAGGAATCTCCACGGCATCAGGAGATAGAATGATATTTCCTTCACCCTTCGGCCACGGTTGAGAGTCAACCAGCGCCACATGGTTGTTCTGGGTGTTAAAGTGTGTCTGCTTTGTAATCGTTGTCTGAGACCCAAACCCTTGTTTTATGGTGCTTAGATAATTGATTTCACCCAGCCTTCAGTCAGAGCTAGAAAACCCCAAATATTTTCCCATTAATCCTCAGAGTAGGGCACTGCTTATGGTGCTAAGGAGTTTCAAAATTCATGGATTCATGGGAAATCACAGCGTTTATAAAGAAATCCATTTTGGCTGGGAACGAGAGTAAAAGCCTCACACTGATGATTTCAAAATGTGACGAACCAGAGCTGCAGGGTGACTAGATAAACCAAGAATATTATTAAACTCATGAAACACGCAGGCTTATGCTGGTCCACCACGGGGCAGATTATTCCCCATAAATGTCATTGTTATCTTTTTAAAGAAGTGAATTTACAAAAAAATAGGGGTTCAGCGAAAACATACGAAGTCATCCACATGCTATAAAACATTAGGACAACTAACTCTTAGGATCAAAAACTCTCTAATGAAGAGCTCAAACACGAAAAGACATTCTGAATGCTTCGTCACCAAAAGAAGTTTAATGAAAATGTATTCCTTCGAGAAAAGCATTCAGGATGGTCTGTCTGCTGTTCTAACCAATGAAATCCAAATTTTATTCCCTGTTGGAATTAAAGGTAGATACATGTTTATTCATAAGGGAAGTACAAACTTACTTTCATTGTTTGCCATCCTGAAAGAATGTGAAGCACATTACAGACTAAAGCACAATATGAGATCAACCACTGAAGGATCAATATAACAAAGCTTCCTAAAGGAAATTTGGATAACTGCTCTGAGACACCTGAGTTGAGTAGATTACCAAACTCAGGCAATAAATTTGGCTGGAAGGCTTCTGACTGCAAAGTCAAAAGATGGGAGACATTTTGGTTTGCACTGTTTTCACATTTTAGCATCAGAAAGTGTAAATATTCATCTAAAGTCACTATTTCCCCTAGAATAAAAATTATGTGTGTATATTGTAGCTGGCCACATGGAGGCTGAGAAAATCGTATGTGTAGATACATGTAGCAAGTGTAAAAGTGGTGACTTATGTGTCAAGCTGTCGGATGCAAAAAGCTCTGGAGAATACAGGATGGACACTAGTTTAGTTCTAATCATTGGAAACCTGCATATTAATGTTTACAAAGAAATAAGAAGCACACCAATGTTACATCCTGTAGAACAAGGAATTTGATGCATCTTTAAGAGAGATTCCTATGCCGGTGAATTTAATGAAAAGTGGGCGGGGTTTGCTCTTTCTAACGATACCGCAGAAATTTTGACAAGCATGTGTTCATCTTAGTGTTTCTCCTAAGGCCATTCCACAAATATAAGGAAAACTGCCATGACAGATTTTGAGAAAAATACATATTTTAATCCTGTAATCTGTCTTAGCTCTGATCTGTTCAATTTTATGCGTAAAAATATGTGAGGTGATATGCTTTAGTACGTGCATGGCCAAGTTTACATATTTGTAAGGAAACAGAAAGGCCTTCACAACCCTATGAAAGTGGTTCCTCCCCAACCCCAGGGCAGCTCTCAGCAGAATGGATGGAGGTGATCTCGTGACCATTTACAGACACGGCTGAGGAGGGGGCCTGGTGGAAGTTATCCTCCTATGGATTCCAAACGATAAATCTCTGCCTCACTCTACACTGTGAATTATGTGCTTGATCCACTGCCTTGCTTTTTTTTTTTTTTGCGGTACGCGGGCCTCTCACTGCTGCGGCCTCTCCTGCTGCGGAGCGGATGCGCAGGCGCAGCGGCCACGGCTCACGGGCCCAGCCGCTCCGCGGCATGTGGGATCCTCCTGGACCGGGGCACGAACCCGCGTCCCCTGCATCGGCAGGCGGACTCGCAACCACTGCGCCACCAGGGAAGCCCCACTGCCTTGCTTTTCGACAATTCTTTAACTTAGTAAGAAAAAGATTACTATTTGCGTTTAAGTTAATGGAGTTTTTGCATGGGAAGATGTATGTCATGGAAGATAAGAAGAAATATGTGTTTATTTTTAGCAACACTTGGTGAGAAAAGGCAGAAGCCACATTACTCTGTTTAAAAAGCAGTTTCCCCGTGCAAAGAAACATATGTGGAAGCACATACAAGAGCAGTGTCGTTGATCCTCCTAAGGTGATGATTGATTGTGAGAAGGAGGCCCTTTCAGAGGGGCAGCTCTGTGGCGGGATCCAAGGGTACAGGTAGCTTGTCTGAATGCCCTTCCCATCGATACCTTTCTCAGGCCCCTGGCAGCCATCACCGCTCTATAACAATGGCTTCACCTACATAAGCCTTTAAAGGAAATGAGGGCACCTGAGGTTCCCAGAGAGCAAAATAGAAAAAGCAATCCTGGCCGGCAATACCGTATCTTTAAGCTTAAAACACAAGAAAACAAAATGGATAATGATAAAACTCCGTTGGTGTCTATTAAATCAGAAATTTCACTCTTTAAAAAAATTACAGAGATGCTTATTTTGCCTCAAATGATTGACAGAACCACAGAGCAATGTTGAATCGTTCATTCAAACAAGATTTTCTGAGTCCTTCCTTGCAGTGTTCTGGGCATCTCTGGAGACGTTTGGGGGAATAAAAGAAGGACACAGACAAACAGGCTATTTTTTAAGGAGGGAGAAAAACAATAAACATTATCTTAAACTGTGAGGAGTGCTCACAGGAAGGATAAAGCAGGAAAGGAGGATGCGAGGTGCCGGCTTGTGTGAAGGTTGCAATTTTCCTCCCCACTGGGGGTGCTGAGGGAGGAGGACCCCTGGGGAAGCCAGCTGTGGAGGCAAGAGTGAACCTGTCTGGCTTATTCTGAGACCATCATGGAGGCCAATGTCAACACGGATGGTGATTGACAGATGCGGGTTCTTTTATTTAATTTTTAGAGATATCACATTTTATTTAAAGAGTAGAAGAAACTCCATTTTATATTTTAGCAATTGCCGCTAAGGTGGCAACAAATTAAGTGAAAGGAAATAATATGAGAAGCAGCCCCTTCACTGGAAAACAGGAACAGAGGTCACTATTCTATCTCGTGTTTTTCCCTTAGACCTCAACAGCCTCCGTGGAAGAGCTGAAGGGAAACTGGCGTATTTCAATTTTTAGAGTGATGTTTACTTTCTAAAATGGACCATGTCTACAAACTTGGAAACCCTATTTAATGAAAGAAGAAAATATGGAATTGAGGAAGGTTGCAAACGTGAAGACATACTTGACTCCAATAAAGTCCTGGAGGCCAGCCTTGGCAGCGGGGGTTATTTCATAAGCAAAATGTCAAGGAACCTTCCGTAAGGGAGCACACAATCCAAAGAGCCTTTCCTCATCAATGGACAAGTTGTGCTAGCCCCACAATATTGGTCATCAGTGGATTTTTTTTTTTTTTTTTTGCGGTACGCGGGCCTCTCACTGTTGTGGCCTCTCCCATTGCGGAGCACAGGCTCCGGACGCGCAGGCGCAGCGGCCACGGCTCACGGGCCCAGCCGCTCTGCGGCATGTGGGATCTTCCCGGACCGGGGCACGAACCCGTGTCCCCTGCATCGGCAGGCGGATTCTCAACCACTGCGCCACCAGGGAAGCCCCATCAGTGTATTTTAACAAAGAGACTTTTACTCCTTTTACTCCTCCACACCACCACCCACAAAAAGCAGACAACCTCCTAAGCCTATTCCTGATAAATACATAGGTTATTTTTAAAAGGTCATGTGAAAAGAAGAAAAATAAGTAAATTTAACAAGAAGTAATGCATTAAACTACATGATAAAAAGAGAGGGGAGTAAACGCTGGAGAGGGTGTGGAGAAAAGGGAGCCCTCCTGCACTGTTGGTGGGAATGTAAATTGGTGCAGCCACTATGGAGAACAGTATGGAGGTTCCTTAAAAAACGAAAAATAGAATTACCATATGATCCAGCAATCCCACTACTGGGCATATACCTGGAGAAAACCATAATTCAAAGGGACACATGCACCCCAATGTTCATTGCAGCACTATTGACAATAGCCAAGATGTGGAAGCAACCTAAATGTCCATCGAGAGATGAATGGATGAAGAAGATGTGGTACATAGATACAATGGAATATTACTCAGCCATAAAGAAGAATGAAATAATGCCATTTGCAGCAACATGGACAGACCTAGAGATTGTCATAGTGAGTAAAGTTAAGTCAGACAGAGAAAGACAAATATATGATATCACTCATATGTGCAATCTAAAATATGACACAAATGAACTTATTTACAAAGCAGAAATAGACTCACAAACATAGAAAACAAACTTATGGTTAACAATGGGGAAAGTTGGAGGAGGGATAAATTAGGACTTTGAGATTAACACATACTCACTACTACATATAAAACAGATAACCAACAAGGGTCTACTGTATAGCACAGGGAACTGTACTCAATATTTTGTAATAACCTATAAGGGAAAAGAATCTGAAAAAAATATATATGTATATGTTTATATATATATATATATATATAAAAAACTGAATCACTTTGCTGTATACCTGAAACAAACACAACATTGTAAATCAATTAAATAAAATTTCAATAAAAATTTTAAAATGAAAATTAATTATTTTTTAAAAAGAGAGGAATAAGAAAATGCATATGGACAAAGAAGTCACTAGCTCACCATTATTGGATGGAATGACCACAAATAGGCACTTTTTCATGATAAAATTAGAGTTCTGAGCCATAAAACCCCCAAAATAGGAAGAGCTGCAAAATGTAAAATTGAGGGACCCCAAGATTCTTCTCATTTTTTTAACTGAAGTATTATTTAAGATACAGGATCTAAACTTTCTTTCTTTATAAAGCTAATTTTCTCTCCCTGTTCATGCAGCAACATGCATTTGTAGTAGCATAATCCTGAGGTTAGCAATCAATGTACAGTGATCTCTGTTCTAAACTAAAAGACTGTTTTGCCAGATGTTAAGCAGCTCTGATAGGTTATTTTTAATTCAAACATGAACATCTCATTTTGCACCTCATTTAAGAGGCCCTAAAAGAATAAAAATATCCTATCTCCAAATATAAACACATTTTAATTGCAGTTCTTATAGAAACACCAGGTCCCATGCTCAGCAAGTACCTGCAGACCCAATGCTTTCAAAATAAGCTTGCAGTCTCCAGAATTGTTCAGAAAAGAAAAACTGGATTATTAAAATTACATTACAGGTGTTTCATTATTGCACACTATATTCAATAACAAGAAAATGCAAGCTCCAAATAAATTCTGCTCAGAACCACCAAATCATAAATATCATTTTCATCATTTTGCTCTCAGACAACTCAAAATCTGCTACTACTTGATTCATTTCAAAGACTTTCCAAGTGTTTTTTTTTCTTTCTAAACTGCTGTTTAAGTAGTTCAAAAATATTTTCTCTGAACTGAGACTAACATTTCAGAAGTCACATCAGCACAAAAAGATTTGTTTTCATTCCATCTAATTATGTTGAATGTGGTTTGTAACTAATTTTGGTTCCGTTGGAGATGTGTATACCAAAGACCGGTGACTTGAAATAAACAGTAGGTATATTGGGGCTGTTTGTAGATCATCACGAATGGTATTCTAGACACACAATCAAATTCTATACCCCCCTCACTGGTGCTCTTTCAACTCCATAGTTTCCAGTGTGAGTTCTGAGATGCCCTTAGGTCTGGGGTTTTCCCATACTCATAAACTAGTAAATTAGCCCAGTTTTGTGGATACTGGCAGGGAACACACATTCCCCTGAGGTAGAGACAAGAAGGCAGCAGAGCCAGCAACCTGGGATTTTAGTTTAGGGGATTCCCCTCTATGCCCCCAGCACATCCCAGTTGGTCACTAGGCCCACGGTGGGTCTGCATCGATCGCAGAAGACAAACACAGCCTGGGAAATTCAACATGAAGAGCCTGGTTTTTGTCCCCAAGGGATGACAACCCAGAAAAGGGACCTGGTGGAGGGTGGGTGGGGCCTTGCACATGGCACAAAACACTTACCACATGCGGGGTAGGGGGCTTAGTTCCTCTCCCACCCGCACTGGGTGAATATTTACTAAAAAGATGTCCTGATTGAGGAGGATTTGTATTCATCCCAAAAAACTATTTATATTCTCATTCCCTCACCCTCTTTCTCTCTTTCTCTCTCTCACACACTCACACACACACACACCCCACACCACACACCTTTTACAATGACTTAAACTGAAACCCAAACCTTAAATAATAACCCACCCCCACCACTGTCTCCCAAGCCAACCAAATTACTTCCGTGATACAGTAAAGGTGGCTTTCTGTGCTTGTATAGAGCTTTGCTTATAAATAAAATGCTACATGTATTAGGTACTTTTGCAATGTTGTCAGCTGTAAGACTGAATTGAGAGACAGCAGAAGCAAGAAGAACTACAATCTTGAAGCCTGTGGACCGAAAACCACATTCACAGAAAGACAGACAAAATGAAAAGGCAGAGGACTAGGTACCAGATGAAGGAACAAGATAAAACCCCAGTAAAACAATTAAATGAAGTGGAGATAGGCAAACTTCCAGAAAAACAATTCAGAATAATGATAATGAAGATAATCCAGGACCTCGGAAAAAGAATGGAGGCAAAGATCGAGGAGATGCAAGAAATGTTTAGCAAAGACCTAGAAGAATTAAAGAACAAACACCTAGAAGAATTAAAGAACAAACAAAGAGAGATGAACAATACAATAACTGAAATGAAAAATACAGTAGAAGAAATCAATAGCAGAATAACTGACAGAAGAACGGATAAGTGACCTGGAAGACAGAATGGTGGAATTCACTGCCATGGAACAGAGTAAAGAAAAAAGAATGAAAAGAAATGAAGACAGCCTGAGAGACCTCTGGGACAACATTAAATACACCAACATTCACATTATAGGGGTCCCAGAAAGAGAAGAGAGAGAGAAAGGACCCAAGAAAATATTTGAAGAGATTATAGTCGAAAACTTCTCTAACATGGAAAAGGAAATAGCCACCCAGGTCCAGGAACTGCAGAGAGTCCCAGGCAGGATAAACCAAAGGAGAAACATGCTGAGACACATAGTAATCAAACTGACAAAAATTTAAAACAAAGAAACATTATTGAAAGCAACAAGGGAAAAATGACAAATAACATACAAGGGAACTCCTATAAAGTTAACAGCTGATTTACTAGCAGAAACTCTACGAGCCAGAAGGGAGTGCACGATATATTTAAAGTGAGGAAAGGGAAGAACCTACAACCAAGATTACTACTGTACCCGACAAGGATCTCATTCAGATTCGACGGAGAAATCAAAAGCTTTACAGACAAGCAAAAGCTAAGAGAATTCAGCACCACCAAACCAGCTCTACAACAAATGCTAAATGAAATTCTCTAAGTGGGGAACACAAGAGAAGAAAAGAACCTATAAAAACAAACAAAACAATTAACAAATGGTAATAGGAACATACATATTGATAATTACCTTAAATGTGAATGGATTAAATGCTCCAACGAAAAAACAGAGGCTTGCTGAATGAATACAAAAACAAGACCCATATATATGCTGTCTACAAGAGACCCACTTCAGACCTAGGGACACATACAGACTGAAAGTGAGGAGATGGAAAAAGATATTCCATGCAAATGGAAATCAAAAGAAAGTTGGAGTAGCAATACTCATTTCAGATAAAATAGACTAAAATAAAGAGTGTTACAAGAGAGAAGGAAGGACACTACATAATCATCAAGGGATTAATCCAAGAAGAAGATATAACATTTATAAATATATATGCACCCAACATTGGAGCATCTCAACACATAAGGCAAATGCTAACAGCTATAAAAGAGGAAATTGACAGTAACACAATAAGAGTGGGGGACTTTAACACCTCACTTACACCAATGGACAGATCATCCAGACAGAAAATTAATAAGGAAACACAAGCTTTAAATGACAGAATAGACCACATAGATTTAATTGATATTTATAGGACATTCCTTTCAAAAACAGCAGATTACACTTTCTTCTCAAGTGCACACAGAACATTCTCCAGGAGAGATCACATCTTGGGTCACATATCAAGCCTCAGTAGATTTAAGAAAATTGCAATCATATCAGTTATCTTTTCCAGCCACAACACTATGAGATTAGAAATCAATTACAGGGAAAGAAAAATAAAAAAACACAAACACATAGAGGCTAAACAATATGTTACTAAATAACCAAGAGATCACTAAAGAAATCAAAGAGGAAATGAAAAAATACCAAGAGACAAATGACAATGAAAACACGATCCAAAACCTATTGGATGCAGCAAAAGCATACCTAAGAGGAAAGTTTATAGCAATACAATCCTACCTCAAGAAACAAGAAGAATGTCAAATAAACAATGTAACCTTACACATAAAAGAACTAGAGAAAGAAGAACAAACTAAACCCAAAGTTAGTAGAAGGAAAGAAATCATAAAGATCAGAGAAGAAATAAATGAAATAGATAAAAAAGATCAATTAAACTAAAAGCTGGTCCTTTAAGAAGATAAACAAAATTGATAAAGCTTTAGCCAACCTCACCAAGAAAAAGAGGGAGAGGACACAAAGCAATAAAATTAGACATGAAAAAGGAGAAGTTACAATGGACACCACAGAAATACAAAGCATCCTAAGAGACTATTACAGGCAACTCTATGCCAATAAAATGGTCAACCTGGAAGAAATGGACAAATTGTTAGAAAGGTATAACCTTCCAAGACTGAACTAGGAAGAAACAGAAAATATGAACAGACCAATCACAAGCACTGAAATTGAAAGTGTGATTAAACATCTTCCAACAAACAAAAGTCCAGGACCAGATGGTTTCACAGGTGAATTCTAACAAACATTTAGAGAAGCACTAACACCCATCCTTCTCAAACTCTTCCAAAAAATTACAGAGGAAGGCACACTCCCAAACTCATTCTATGAGGCCACCATCACCCTGATACCAAAACCAAACAAAGATACTACAAAAAAGAAAATTACTGACCAATATCACTGGTGAATATAGATACAAAAATCCTCAACAAAATACTAGCAAACAGAATCTGACAACACATTAAAAGGATCATACACTGAGATCAAGTGAGATTTATTCCAGGGATACAAGGATTCTTCAATATACGCAAAACAATCAACGTGATACACCATATTAACAAACTGAAGAAGAAAACCATATGATCATCTCAATAGATGCAGAAAAAGCTTCTGACAAAATTCAACACCCATTCATGATAAAAAAACTCTCCAGAAAGTGGGCACAAAGGGAACCTACCTCAACATAATAAATGCCATATATGACAAACCCACAGCCATCATCGTTCTCAATGGTGAAAAACTGAAACCATTTCATCTAAGATCCGGAACAAGACAAGGATGTCCACTCTCACCACTATTATTCAACATGGTTTTGGAAGTCCTAGCCATGGCAATCGGAGAAGAAAAAGAAATAAAAAGGAATACAAACTAGAAAAGAAGTAAAACTGTCACTGTTTGCAGATGACATGATACTCTACCTAGAAAATCCTAAAGATGCCAACAGAAAACTACTAGAGCTAATCAATGAATTTGGGAAAGATGCAGGATACAAACTTAATGCACAGAAATCTCTTGCATTCCTATACAGTAACAATGAAAGACCAGAAAGAGAAATTAAGGAAACAATCCCATTCACCATTGCAACAAAAAGAATAAAATACCTATGAATAAACCTACCTAAGGGGGTAAAAGACCTGTTTGCAGAAAACTATGAGACACTGATGAAAGAAATGAAAGATGATACAAACAGATGGAGAGATATGCCATGTTCCTGGATTGGAAGAATCAATATTGTGAAAATGACTCTACTACCCAAAGCAATCTACAGATTCAATGCAATCGCTATCAAACTACCAATGGCATTTTTCACAAAATTAGAACAAACAATTTTACAATTTGCATGGAAACACAAAAGGTCATGAATAGCCAAAGCAATCTTGAGAAAGAAAAACAGAGCTGGAAGAATCAGGTTCCCTGACTTCAAACTATAATACAAAGCTAGTGTCATCAAGACAGTATGCTACTGGTGCAAAAACAGAAATATGGAACAGGATAGAGAACCCAGACATAAACCCATGCACATACAGTCACCTTATCTTTGACAAAGGAGGCAACAAGCATATACAATGGAGAAAAGACAGTCTCTTCAATAAGTGGTGCTGGGAAAACTGGGCAGCTACATGTAAAAGAATGAAATTAGAACACTCCCTAACACCATACACAAAAATAAACTCAAAATGGATTAAAGACCTAAATGTAAGGCCAGCCACTATAAAACTCTTAGAGGAAAACATAGGAAGAACACTCTTTGACATAAATCACAGCAAGATCTTTTATAACCCACCTCCTACAGTAGTGGAAATAAAAACCAAAATAAACAATTAGGACCTAGTGAAACTTAAAAGCTTTTGCACAGCAAAGGAAACCATAAACAAGACAAAAATACAACTCTCAGACTGGGTGAAAATCTTTGCAAACGAATCAATGGACAAAGGATTAATCTCCAAAATATATATATAGCTCATGCAACTCAATATTAAAAAAACAAACAAACAAACAATCAACAAATGGGCAGAGACCTAAATAGACATTTCTCCAAAGAAGACATACAGACGGCCAAGAAGTACATGAAAAGCTGCTCAACATCACTAATTATTAGAGAAATGCAAATCAAAACTACAATGAGCTATCAACTCACACTGGTTAGAATGGGTATCATCAGAAATTCTACAAACAACAAATGCAGGAGAGGGTGTGAATAGGGAACCCTCTTGCCCTGTTGGTGGGAATGTAAATTTATACAGCCTCTACAGAGAACAGTATGGAGGTTCCTTGAAAAACTAAAAATAGAATTACTATATGACCCAGCAATCCCACTATTGGGCAAGTACCCAGAGAAAACCATAATTCCAAAAGACACATGCACCCCAGTGTTCATTGCAGCTTTATTTACAGTAGCTAGGTCATGGAAGCAACCTAAATGCCCATCAACAGACAAATGGATAAAGAAGATGTGGCACATATATACAATGGAATATTACTCAGCTATAAAAAGGAATGATATTGGATCATTTGTAGAGATGTGAATGGACCTAGAGGCTGTCATACAGAATGAAGTAAGTCAGAAAGTGAAAAACAAATACTGTATATTAATGCATATATGTGGAATCTAGAAAAATGGTACAGAGGAACCAGTTTGCAGGGCAGAAATTGAGACACAGATGTAGAGAACAAATGTATGGACACCAAGAGGGGAAGCGTGGGTGGTGGGATGAACTGGGAGATTGGGGTTGACATGTATACACTTATAAGATAACTAATAAGAACCTGCTGTATAAAAATAAATAAATAAATAAATAAAATTAAATTTTAAAAAAGAAAATTTTAGAAAAAGAAAAAAGAAAGACTGAATTGAGATCATCTCATTATCCATAGGATACCAAAAATGCAAAGAGCTTCAAATTCTATCACTATAAATAATAACCATATTTTAAATGGTTAAAGCTACTAGAGATTGAAATAATTGTTCTCTGTTGATACTATTTTGGAAATATTTTTACAAATTAAAAGTAAAGTCTTGCATTACTTTACTATACGATATATGTATAATTTTCACATTTATCAGATTATAAAATGCACGTGTTTCTCTGTGAAATTTGGGATGTGATGCCTTTGACTCTGGATCTTATATTCCAGCTGGGACTCTCTAATCCCTGGTTCGGACTTTAAAGAGTAACGTGAAAGAGAAGAGCAGTGAGTTTATAAAAACCTAAGTCAGAAACAACATTCTGTTTCAAAAGATACCTTTTTTCAGTCTCTTCGCCAATATTAGTTTTATGAATATCTGTTTGCAGGACAGCTTGCCTTTAAAGTGAATTAGAAAGATGGGATTTATAAAGTGGATTTGAAATAATAAAATTAGATGTTAAATGCTAATTTTAAACTTTAATACATGCATAAATGTCTACTGCAGGCTTTAGAGACTGAATAATAACTTTAACAAGGCATAACTGTAGCCAAGCATTTCCCAAAAATGTAACTGTAAAAATAAGTTCTGAAAAATAGCCCAGACAAATGTAACCCTTTAACATAAATTATCCAAAAATGCTCTTTTAATCTTAAGAAAGTATAGATAGTATCATTAAAGTGCGAAATAAAATCAGGGTGAAAGAAAGTATTTTCCAGAACTTTGCCCTACCCGGTTCTTCACGCAGGATCATTTTAATTGCATTAGACCGAGGAACTGCGGTCATAACATCATCTTTAAGTACTGTTGCCTCTCCCTTTTGTTTACTGAGAATTGCTGTCCATGTGCCCAGCGAGCATTAATTACACCACTGGATCTCGAAGCCAGAGAAAAAGAGAAAACCAAACAGAGCCTCCACCCTCCAGGAGCTCACCTTCCAGTGGTAGAAAGGAGCCCATAACCCCCTACGACATCGGAGGTGAGAAGACACCTGTAAAGTGCTCTGAGCAGCCCCATGTGCAGTGAGCACTGAGAACTTGGACTCCACACAAGTCTTAAAGCAGTGCCTCTGGACCCTCCTGCACTGGTGCTGGGACTGTAAATTGGTGCAGCCACTATGGAGAACAGTAAAAGAAAATAGAGCTGCCATATGATCCAGCAATCACACTCCTGGGCATATATCCAGAGAAAACTCTAATTTGAAAAGACACATGCACCACAATGTTCATTGCAGCACCATTTACAACAGCCAGGACATGGAAGCAAAACCAAAATGTCCATTGACAGAAGAATGGATAAAGAAGATGTGGTCCATATGTATATATGTATAATGGAATATTATGCAGTGATAAAAAAGAATGAAGTAATGCTATTTGCAGCAACATAGCTGGACCAGAGATTATCGAACTAAGGGAAGTAAGTCAGACAGAGAAAGACAAATATCATATGATATCCCTTATATGTAGAATCTAAAATATGACCCAAATGAACCTAACTACAAAACAGAAACAGACTCACAGACATAGAGAACAGACTTGTGGCTGCCAAGGGGGAGGGACGTGGGGGAGGGATGGACTGGGAGTTTGGGGTCAGCAGATGCAAACTAGTACATATAGGATAGAGGAACACCAAGGTCTGACTGTATAGCACAGGGAACTATATTCAATATCCTGTGATAAACAATAATGGAAAAAAATATGAAGAATATGAAAAAATGTTTCAAATTTTATACTTCATAGTCCCTGGGAAAAAGATGTTTTCCTGTAATCTGGAAAAGTGGTAAAAAGTCATCTTCAGAAAGAATCTTGCTTTTGTCTGAGTCAGTTCGCCAGGGCTACGTTCACAAAGACCACAAACTTGGGCTTAACTAACAGAAACTTATTGCCACCCTTCTGGAGACCAGGAATCCCAGATCAAGGTGTGGGGAGGGCGATTCCTTCTGAGGCTGTGAGGGAAAGTCTGCTCCAGCTTCTGAGCCTTTGCTGGCCGTCCTGGTGTCCTTGGCCGGTGCATCCCTGCCTTCAACTTCAGGTAGCATCCTCCATGTAGGTACATGTGTGTCCACACTTCATAAGGATGGAGCCACAGCAGATTGGGGGCCACCGTGCTCCACTACGACCTCATCCTCACTAAATGCATCTCTAATGACCCTATTGACTAACAAGGTCGTATTCCAAGGCACCGGGCATTAGTCCTTCAACGTGCGAATTTGGGGGGCATGCAATTCATCCCACAACAGCATTCAAAGTACAGTACGCGTTCACGGAAATGAAAGCTAATATAAACAGATCTGCCTAAACTTTAGCGCCATGCTATACCCCACACTCATCGTGGCCCTTCTCTCAGTTTAATTCAGTGAACCATGGGATACAAACTCAAGAACATGAAGGCGGGTAGAGACAGGCATGGAGCAGGGGCTGTAAGTGAATGATACAGGTTGTGTGAGCGGTGTGGACGTGGCAGCAGGGCAATATACGCGCCGCATCCTAACGGGGCTGCTCCTTAGCTGTAACCAGCTGAGGCCACAGAGGATTCTTCAAGACTGTGTGGACATAGCATTTTTAGGTGTCATCACCCATACTAATTATAGGCTTATACTGGACACACAAACACACACACACACACACACTGTGTGAGTACCAGTCGGCAGAGTCCAGCCCACAGCACTGCAATTCCAGGCCATGAACCCATCTCCAGCCCAGAGCTTCTCCTCAGTCCCCTGTGCTGAGATGCCCCAGGATCCCTGTCCTCTGCACACTCTTTCTTGGCAATCTCACAGTTTCAATAGCAACTCTTGAAAATTCACTTTTTTAAAAAAGGTTTATATTGGACCATAGTTGATTTACAAAGTTGTGTTAGTTTCAGGTATACAGCAAAGAGATTCAGTTACACATATACCTGTATCTATTCTTTTTCAAATTCTTTTCCCATTTAGGTTATTACAGAATATTGAGCAGAGTTCCTGTGCTATATAGTAAGGCCTTGTTGGTTATCTGTTTTATACATAGTAGTGTATATGTGTTAATCCCAAACTCCCAAGGTATCCCTCCCCCCGTTTCCCCCATGGTAACCATAAATTCATTCTCTAAGTCTGTGAGTCTGTTTATGTTTTGTAAATAAGTTCTTTTGTATAATTTTTTTTAGATTCCACATATAAGTATTATCATATGATATTTGTCTTTCTCTGTCTGACTTACTTCCCTTAGTTCAATAATCTCTAAGTCCATCCATGTTGCTACAAATGGCATTACTTCATTCTTTTTTATGGCTGAGTAGTGTTCCATTGTGTATATGGACCACATCTTCTTTATCCATTCATCTGTCAGTGGACATTTAGGTTGCTTCCATGTCTTGGCTGTTGTAAACAGTGCTGCAGTGAACACTGGGGTGCATGCATCCTTTTGGACCATGGTTTTCCCCAGATATATTTGAATCCTCCTCTCTTACCCTGGCTTTTGGCCTGTGCTTCCATCCCTCGTTTCCAACCCCTGACTGGTTGGAATTTCAGACTCAGTGGCCCCCATGACCTCCCCTCCACTCCCTCAGCATTTCCTGTCCCTATGAGAGACATCATTGCTCCCCACCTCACCCCGGTTGGAAAATTATGGGAATGCTCTGACTCCTGTCTTGTAAAACTTCTATGTCCAACAACTGGATCAATTTGCACCACTGCCCTTTTAAAGAGTCAGGAAGTATAATAATGCTCCCCCAGGTAATCCTTTATGGGCCTGCCAGGGAGTGTAAATTCATCCTAATCTCCCAAACAGCCAGCCACCTGGAGAGGAAATTAAAATGCCAAACAATCTTCACCTAGTGTTTTTGCAATATGCATCTGCTACCGTCCCTGGCAGCCAAGGGACACTCTGGAATCCAATAACCCATTCACTAGGGTCCCAGAATCTGGTGCTTTAAATGTTTAATCTCAACTTTAAAACCTTTACAATGCTTCCGAGAAGTTGGCTCGAAAATAGCACACATGAGCACAAAAATACCAACCGATAAACAAACAAACTGAAGGGCACACAGAGAACCAGGAAACGTTTGGGGAAAAAAAGAGTGATAACATGAAGGCCGCCTTCTCCAGTGGGAATGGATTGACGGCTATAACGACCTGTTCATGCATGCTTACAGTTTCTCTGAATGGAAACTTGGTTCCTTCCCAATCCCACTAAACACTGAGTAAACACGCAGTGTTTGTTTGAATCGGAATCAAAGGATTCCCATTTCAGAGTGGGGACGGCTCTCCTCTCCACCCCCCGGCACCATCTCCCCGGCCTGCTGTCATCACTTTCATCATTACCTCTCGTCCTGAAATGGTAACACTACCCTTTAAACTACCAACGGGAGCATCTGGAGTGCTTTTAGGACAACCTTTTGTATACAGCACTGATAGGTAGAAATGATTTTGTACTCCTAATCAATATTTAATTTATGAAAATTACAAAGTCAAGAGTGAAGTTCCCCTGGAAGTTGAAAGTTCAGCTTGTAAATATTGTCACATTTTACAGGACTGTTAACCTTTAATCAATTAATACCTCTGAGTTATTTCAACATGTATTTATAAAATTACTATATTCCATTTCCTTACAAATATTGCACTTGTCTGCCATAATCAACAAAACCTTTCCACACACTTAAAAAGATCTTAAATATCTAGTAGATGAATTTATAAATGTGGTCATTCTTAAGTTCTCTTAAATGTTTTGATATTAGTTGTAATTTATTTTTAACTTGAATGTAAATTAACTTCTCAATTACATATTTTAAAGCTTCGTAAAGGATACCCAAATATGAATCACGTACTTATAATATTCAAAATATTGCTAAACAACACAAAATATAAATATCACAGTGTTGCTTCGTTGTGTTTCTACCCCGAATTCCAAATCTCTCCTGGTTAAAAGTATTTAATCACTGTCGTCACACACTAGGTTGTCCCTAATGTTGGGGTCACTTGCTCACCATCCAGAAATGGCAGCAGCCTGAAAGCCCTGCCTTTCAGACACCCGAGCAATTCTGTTGACTCCCTAGGGCAGACCTGTACTGCTTTCAAAACAAACTTGTTAACTGTTCTTGTAGCTTTTTTTCCCTTATAAATAAGAAAAATCAAGTGACTTTCTAATGGGCCATTTGGTCAAAATTATATTGAAAACAGGGAGCGAAGGGCTTTGGTGTCTCCTCTGAGAGGGTTGGGAAGCGTTTGAATACAGAGCAGGATGCGTGGTCACCTGGCAGCTGCCACCCAGGAAATGGATGGAGACGGGCAGGTGGGTTTGTTAGGAGGAAGGACCTTGACCATCCCAAGAAAATGCTCACATCTAGCCTGTGGACAACAGGGAAACAGAAACGGTCAAATAGTTGTTAAAAGAGACCCATCCTTTCCGCTGAATTTGTTAAAAGTGCTTTTAGGCCAACACTTATTGAAAAATATCATAGTTTATTCAATTAACATTTTTTAAGTCCTGCGATACACTTAGGCCAGAAAGTAAAGATTAAAATGTCATTTCTTCATATTCCCAGCTGTGTAAAATTCTGAGTGTGTTTGATTAACAAACTAGAAATGTTCAGTGTCTTTCTTTCAAGTTTTTTATGAAAGTAAAGTAAAGTTTGCCTCGAAAACACGTAAAATTTCAAAAAGAAAAAATATTAAAAGAGAATTGTGTTAAGATAAATTTCCTTTTTTTTTTTTTTTTTTTTTTTTTTTTTTTTTTTTTTTTTTTTTTTGCGGTATGCGGGCCTCTCACTGTTGTGGCCTCTCCCGTTGCGGAGCACAGGCTCTGGACGCACAGGCCCAGCGGCCATGGCTCACGGGCTTAGTTGCTCCGCGGCATGTGGGATCTTCCCGGACCAGGGCACGAACCCGTGTCTCCTGCATCGGCAGGCGGATTCTCAACCACTGCGCCACCAGGGAAGCCCTAAGATAAATTTCAAAGAAGTTATGGGTGGCCAGAATAAGATATTGCATAGTTTCAGATTTTTTTCTTTTTAAAAATAATTTCATAATTTATAGAGATCCTATGCTTATCAGATATGCCACTTTGAAGTTTCATATATTATTTACATCTATTTATAAAATTTTAAAAAATGAAATTAGCCTAAAAAGTCAAATGTTAAATCAATCATCAGCAATTTTGTCTATTCTTTCCAGAGAAAATTCTAAACAAAGTTACAGTATGAGTGTTGTCCAGCTGTCTTCCACAATACGTTCACATGCCCTAATGGAACTCTTTTGGAACCAGACACTAATAGGGAAAAAAATGGAAATCAATTGCTTTACAGGCTACTGGTCGTTTTCTTGGTTCACGGTTTCAGAATCAAGATGGAGCCAGAAGTTATGTGGCCGGAGCCATTTGTCAGGCCCTATGTATTATTTATCTAATGGCATATAACTACGAGCTGTCCGGCAATAAAGGAGACTGCGAATTAATAGAGATGTTAAGTGTCTGGAAAGCAGGAAAGTACCATACGAGTGGGTTCCGTCAATCACCCTGGTATGTGGAGCGTTCAAGTCCAAACTGCCATTAAAATCTCAGACTCAAAGGCCTGGGAGTGTGCAAAATTTCAAAAATGCACTCCTTCTAGCTTTGCAGACAGCACTTTTCAAGATATATGTATACGCTTTTATATATATATATATATATATATATATATATATATATATATATATATAAAACATGTTCATTAGACCACATTTAAATCAAATGGAAATAAGGGACAAGAAGAGATACAATTTAAACACTTAAAAGCCTATATGTATGTGTGTAACTGAGTCACTTTGCTCCACCCCTGAAGTGACCACAACGTTGTATATCAACTCCACTCCAATAAAAATTTTAATAAAATAAAAATTTAAAATCCTATATAGATAAAATTTCCACTAGAGATGGAACATTAATACCAGAATGCACACAGTAAATTAGAAGTACCAAATACACACACTCACACGCGCGCGCGCGCACACACACACACACACACACACACACAGAGCTGACATATTACTCCCAAAGGGGACCCCCGTGGTTATGGCTGATCCACTGGGGCATAATTTCAGGAGAAAGAAGTAAGAAGAGCAGCTCAGCTCCCAACCGACAGCAGCTTGAACCCTGCATCGTGTTTATGAACACTGGCAACAGATATCGCATGTCCTTTCACTGGAAACATGCTGCTAAATCTGGAAAATTATTACAGTGTGGCCCCATATGCTCTGTCCCGCCCCGCCGACACCTTTGATCTGGGTCCACAGGGAGCATTTATTCATGTGGGCGCAGCAACTGCTATAAACACGGTGCTAATGCTATCAGGGTATTGAATTTCCCTTTCTTTTCCAACTGAAATCAGGGTTTCTCTGCACTCCATTTCCCATTGGTTATACTTCTATGTTTCTGAAGTTTCAAGATAATCTACCAAAGGCCGTTGCTTAAACACTGTGACCATCAGTTTCCATTAGGACAACAACAGAAACAATATTCTTCTTTCTCTTTGGTAAAGAGAACCGACTGCTGCTGATAAATCCCAGACCTCATATTTCTGGTCTTCTGTCCCTGCCCCAGTAGCTGTCGTTCCTAGCTGTTTATTGTTCACAATTAATGAGGCCTGAAGTGGGGGAAAAGGTGAGCCTGGCCCCAAGCATGCCACATCCATACCCACTGGACCATAAAATAGAGATAAAGAGAAAAGACACACAGACATAAAGAGAAAGGACCATAAAACAGAGAATGGATGAATGTACCCGCGTACAGTAGGAGGAGCTTTTCCGTAAGACCAGTGTCCGTGGTTCTACACAGTACTGTCTATTAAATTCCCTTTCACACCCTAATTGTTCTTCCCCCTCTGCCATCTTCCACCTTCAAAGTCAAACTTCATCAACCTCAACCCGAACCTTCCACCAGCCACCCCCTCTGCTCTGCACTTAGAGCCTCCAAACTGATTGTATGAGTGGCCTCTGACCAGGTTACCTGCCTTCCTTCTTTCCTTCCTGCCGTCCACCCATCATGTGATTGAAGATGGATTTTTGTGCCATTCTGCTGTTCAAAACATTTCACTGAATGAGTACCACTTCCCTCAAAACACAGATCAAACAGCTTAAAACTGACTTTATGACCAACCTGGGGAAAGCAAAGAAGGATTTTAAGGTCCTGATTTGAATTTCCATCCAATAATCCCAGAAGGAGACTATACTTCTTGCCCTTGTCCATCTAGAGAGACCTCCTCAACCTTTGGACAGCCTGGATCTCATACAGCCTTCATGACCAGCAGTTGCAGGTTACCTGGGAGCTTCTCAGATGAGAAGGCTCGTGGGGCTGAATTAGGATCTCCATCTTTGACACGATCCACCTATGTACCGGAGAGTTTGAGAAGCCCAGTGTTAGGGAAAAGATTCCTTATTTCCTGGCTAATCCTGGGCCACTGCTCTGCTGGCTCCTGGACTGCTTTGCAGTCTTCTGGCCTGATGGTCTGCATTTTGTGAATCGGTATTCCAGAATCACCCACTTGGTGACTTTCACCCAATTCACTTTTCACCTCCATCCTTGGCCAGAAACCACCAATTTCACATCTCGCATGTGGTGGATGAGAGTGAAAACTGTTTATGTGAGGCACTTAATAGCATAAGAATAGGAGGGATTGTTTTCAAAAAAAAGTAAACGAAATTTGTTTAAGACAGAAAGAGAGCGAGAAGAGCATTGTGGAGAGGGTTTGTGCAAACGAACGATCCTCAGTGGGACAGAGAAAGGGACGGATGGGTGTCACCGGTCTCGCTAAGGCAACATTGAGCCCTGTCCTGCACAGGACTCTAGTACCACTCTTTCTACGCTTACTTTTTTCCTTGACAGACATGTCTGGAGGAAGGGGCTTATTTCCATCTTCCTGTGCCCAATAGTGTTCCAAGCCCTCCTGACACGTTACCTAAGACAACCTGCCAGCACGGACTCCCAATTCCTAGAGCTGATACAGTCCCAACTTGCTGTGACATCCAAAAGGCACTAAAATCAGGCTCTATATCCTCTACTCTTGGCCACAAATACCACCAGCTTCCCGATTGCAGACCCCTTGGACGTGACTGAAATTCCATTTCTGAGCTTTTTATCTAAATCTCTCACATTGTTTAAAGCTCAAAGCCAGGAACTCTCTATAATCAACTGTCAGAGAAAAATCTTTCAAGTTTAGTCCTGGAGTACTACTTGTATATGATTCGGGATGTCTATCACATTTGCCTTGAATAGTACACAAGACCATTCTAGACCCTAATTTTTTTGTTCATGTGCATCTATTAGCTTTTGTTTGTTTGTTTTTTTGCCTATAGACCATGTCTTATACCAATTTTGAATCCCTCAAACAGATGGTACTGAGTCTTGACTTCAATTATGTTCGAAAACTAATAGTTATATGAGCGAATAATCTGAACTCTAATGCCTAAATCCCTAACGAATTCTTCTCTTTTCCAATTGAACCAAAGCATTGTGTTGGAAAGACAGTGCCCTCTATTCCAGGAACATCAGGAAAATATCCTCTAGGAATTGTATATTCCTTGTACAGAAAATATACACATGAATTTGCTTTTCATAAAAATTGTGACTTTAAATTTCGTGGAGAGACGGCTTAAAGATGGCGGAAGAGTAAGACACGGAGATCTCCTTCCTCCTCACAGAGACATCAGAAATACATCTACACGTGGAACTGCTCCTACAGAACACCCACCGAACGCTGGCAGAAGACCTCGGACTTCCCGAAAGGCAACAAACTCCCCGCATACCTGGCGAGGGCAAAAGAAAAAAGAAAAAACAGAGACAAAAGAATAGGGACGGTACCTGCACCAGCGGGAGGGAGCCGTGAAGGAGGAAAGGTGTCCACACACTAGGAGCCCCTTCGCGGGCGGAGACTGCGGGTGGCGGAGGGGGAAGCTCCGGAGCCGCGGAGGAGAGCGCAGCCACAGGGTGCGGAGGGCAGAGCGGAGAGACTCCCTCACAGAGGACCGGTGCCGGCCGGCACTCACCAGGCCGAGAGGCTCGTCTGCTCAGCCGCCGGGGCGGGCGGGGCTGGGAGCTGAGGCCCGGGCTACGGAAGCCGGGAGAGGACCGGCGGCGTGAACACAGCCTGAAGGGGTTAGCGCGCCACGGCTGGCCGGGAGGGAGTCCGGGAGAAGTCTGGAGCTGCCGAACAGGTAAGAGACTTTTCCTCGCCTCTCTGTTTCCTGGTGCGCGAGGAGAGGGGATTCAGAGCGCCGCTTAAAGGAGCCCCAGAAACGGGCGCGGAGCTGCCGAAGAGACAAGAGACTTTTTCTTGCCTCTTCGCTTCCTCCGGTGCGAGGAGAGGGGATTAAGGGCACCGTGTAAAGGAGCTCCAGAAACGGGCGCGAGCCGCGGCTGTCGGCACGGACAGTAGAGACGGGTGTGGGACGCTAGGGTTGCTGCTGCCGCCACCAAGAGGCCTGTGCGTGAGCACAGGTCACTCTCCACACCGGCCCTCCCGGGAGCCCGTGCAGCCCGCCACTGCCGGGGTCCCGGGATCCAGGGACAGCTTCCCCGGGGAAAACGCACGGTGCGCCTCGGGCCGGTCCAGCGTCACGCCGGCCTCTGCCGCCGCGGACTTGCCCCGCACCCGTGCCCCTCCCTCGCCCCAGCCTGAGTGAGCTGGAGCCCCTGAATCAACTGCTCCTTTAACCCCGTCCTGTCTGAGCGAAGGGCAGACGCCCTCGGACGACCTACACGCAGAGGCGGGGCCAAGTCCAAAGCTGAACCCCAGGAGCTGTGCGAACAAAGAGGAGAGGGAGAGGTCTCTCCCAGCAGCCTCAGAAGTGGCGGATTAAAGCTCCACAATCAACTTGAAGTGCCCTGCATGTGTGGAAAACCTGAATAGACAACGAATCATCCCAAGTTGAGGAGGTGGACTTTGGGAGCAAGATATACTATTATTTTCCCCTTTTTTCTTTTTGTGAGTGTGTATGTGTGTGCTGCTGTGTGAGATTTTGTCTGTATAGCTTTGCTTTCACCATTTGTCCTAGGGTTAGACTGACCCGTTTTTCTGTTTTTTTTAATAGAAATTTTTCTTCTTAATAATTATTTTTTATTTTAATAACTATACTTTATCCTACTTTATTTTGTCTTCTCCCTTTCTTTCTTCCTTTCTTCCTTCCTTTCTTCCCTCCTTCCCTTCTTTCTTCCCTCCTTCCTCCCTTCCTCTCTTCCTCCCTTTCTTCCTTCCTTTCTTGCTTTCTTCCTTCCTTCATTTCTTCCTTCCTTTCTTCCTTCCTTCCCTCCCTCCCTCCTCCCTTCCTTCCTTCCTTCCTTCCTTTTCTTTCCTTTCTATTTTTCTCCCTTTTATTTTGAGCCGTGTGGATTAAAGGCTCTTGGCACCCCAGCCAGGCACCAGGGCTGTGTCTCTGAGGTGGGAGAACCAACCTCAAGACACTAGTCCACAAGAGACCTCCCAGCTCCACGCAATATCAAACGGCGAAAGTCTCCCAGAGATCTCCATCTCAACACCAAGACCCAGCTCCACTCAAGGACCAGCAATGAACAGTGCTGGACGCCCTATCCCCAACAAAGAGCAAGACAGGTCTACAGCCCCATCCATTAGCAGAGAGGCTGCCTAAAATCATAATAAGGCTACCAACATCCCCAAACACACCACCAGACGTGGACCTGCCCACCACAAAGACAAGATCCAGCCTCATCCACTAGAAGAGAGGCACTAGTCCCCCCAACCAACCAGAGAACCTACTCAACCCACTGAACCAAACTTAGCCACTGGGGACAGCTACCAAAAACAACGGGAACTACGAACCTGCAGCCTGCAAAAAGGAGACCCCAAACACAGTAAGATAAGCAAAATGAGAAGACAGAAAAACACACAACAGATGAAGGAGCAAGATAAAAACACACAAGACCTAACAAATGAAGAGGAAATAGGCAGTCTGCCTGAAAAAGAATTCAGAATAATGATAGTAAAGATGATTCAAAATCTTGGAAATAGAATAGACAAATTGCAAGAAACAGTTAACAAGAACCTAGAAGAAATAAAGAGGAAGCAAGCAACGATGAGCAACACAATAAATGAAATGAAAAATACTCTAGATGGGATCAATAGCAGAATAACTGAGGCAGAAGGACGGATAAGTGACCTGGAAGATAAAATAGTGGAAATAACTGCTGCAGAGCAGAAGAAAGAAAAAAGAATGAAAAGAACTGAGGACAGTCTCACAGACCTCTGGGACAACATTAAACGCACCAACCTTCGAATTATAAGGGTCCCAGAAGAAGAAGAGAAAAAGAAAGGGACTGAGAAAATATTTGAAAAGATTATAGTTGAAAACTTCCCTAATATAGGAAAGGAAATAGTCAATCAAGTCCAGGAAGCACAGAGAGTCCCATACAGGATAAACCCAAAGAGAAACACGCCAAGACACATAATAATCAAACTGTCAAAAATTAAATACAAAGAAAACATATTAAAAGCAGCAAGGGAAAAACAACAAATAACACACAAGGGAATCCCCACTAGGTTAATATCTGATCTTTCAGCAGAAACTCTACAAGCCAGAAGGGAGTGGCAGGACATATTTAAAGTGATGAAGGAAAAAAACCTACAACCAAGATTACTCTACCCAGCAAGGATCTCATTCAGATTTGATGGAGAAATTAAAACCTTTACAGACAAGCAAAAGCTGAGAGAGTTCAGCACCACCAAACCAGCTCTACAACAAATGCTAAAGGAACTTCTCTAGGCAAGAAACACAAGAGAAGGAAAAGACCTACAAGAACAACCTGAAACAATTAAGTAGGTGGTAATAGGAACATACATATCAATAATTACCTTAAATGTAAATAGATTAAATGCTCCCACCAAAAGACACAGACTGGCTGAATGGATACAAAAACAAGACCCATATATATGCTGTCTACAAGAGACCCACTTCAAACCTAGGGACACATACAGACTGAAAGTAAGGGGATGGAAAAAGATATTCCATGCAAATGGAAATCAGAAGAAAGCTGGAGTAGCAATTCTTATATCCAACAAAATAGACTTTAAAATAAAAACTATTACAGGAGACAAAGAAGGACACTACATAATGATCAAGGGATCGGTCCATGAAGAAGATATAAAAATTGTAAATATTTATGCAGCCAACATAGGAGCACCTCAATACATAAGGCAAATACTAACAGCCTTAAAAGGGGAAATCGACAGTAACACAATTATAGTAGGGGACTTTAACACCCCACTTTCACCAATGGACAGATCATCCAAAATGAAAATAAATAAGGAAACACAAGCTTTAAATGATACATTACACAATATGGACTTAATTGATATTTATAGGACATTCCATCCAAAAACAACAGAATACACATTTTTCTCAAATGCTCATGGAACATTCTCCAGGATCGATCATATATTAGGTCACAAATCTAGCCTTGGCAAATTAAAAAAAATTGAAATCTTATCAAGTATCTTTTCTGACCACAACGCTATGAGACTAGATATCAATTACAGGAAAAGATCTGTAAAAAATACAAACACATGGAGGCTAAACAATACACTACTTAATAACGAAGTGATCACTGAAGAAATCAAAGAGGAAATCAAAAAATACTTAGAAACAAATGGACAATGGAGACACGACGACCCAAAACCTATGGGATACAGCAAAAGCAGTTCTAAGAGGCAAGATTATAGCAATACAATCATACCTTAAGAAACAGGAAACATCTCGATTAAACAACCTAACTTTGCACTTAAAGCAATTAGAGAAAGAAGAACAAAAAAAACCCCAAATTTAGCAGAAGGAAAGAAATCATAAAGATCAGATAAGAAATAAATGAAAAAGAAATGAAGGAAACAATAGCAAAGATCAATAAAACTAAAAGCTGGTTCTTTGAGAAGATAAATAAAATTGATAAACCATTAGCCAGATTCATCAAGAATAAAAGAGAGAAGACTCAAATCAATAGAATTAGAAATGAAAAAGGAGATGTAACAACTGACACGGCAGAAATACAAAAGATTATTAGAGATTACTACAAGCAACTGTATGCCAATAAAATGGACAACCTGGAAGAAATGGACAAATTCTTAGAAATGCACAACCTGCCGAGACTGAACCAGGAAGAACTAGAAAATATGAACAGACCAATCAGAAGCACTGAAATTGAAACTGTGATTAAAAATCTTCCAACAAACAAAAGCCCAGGACCAGACGGCTTCACAGGCGAATTCTATCAAACATTTAGAGAAGAGCTAACACCTATCCTTCTCAAACTCTTCCAAAAGATAGCAGAGGGAGGAACACTCCCAAACTCATTCTATGAGGCCACCATCACCCTGATACCAAAACCAGACAAAGACGTCACAAAGAAAGAAACCTACAGGCCAATATCACTGATGAACATAGATGCAAAAATCCTCAACAAAATATTAGCAAACAGAATCCAACAGCACATTAAAAGGATCATACACCATGATCAAGTGGGGTTTATTCCAGGAATGCAAGGATTCTTCAATATACGCCAATCAATCAACGTGATACACCATATTAACAAACTGAAGGAGAAAAACCATATGATCATCTCAATAGATGCAGAGAAAGCTTTTGACAAAATTCAACACTCATTTATGATAAAAACCCTGCAGAAAGTAGGCATACAGGGAACTTTCCTCAACATAATAAAGGCCATATATGACAAACCCACAGCTAGCATCGTTCTCAATGGTGAAAAACTGAAACCATTTCCACTAAGATAAGGAACAAGACAAGGTTGCCCACTCTCACCACTCTTATTCAACATAGTTTTGGAAGTTCTAGCCACAGCAATCAGAGAAGAAAAAGAAATAAAAGGAATCCAAATAGGAAAAGAAGAAGTAAAGCTGTCACTGTTTGCAGATGACATGATACTATACATAGTGAATCCTAAGGATGCTACCAGAAAACTACTAGAGCTAATCAATGAATTTGGTAAAGTTGCAGGATACAAAATTAATGCACAGAAATCTCTGGCATTCTTATACACGAATGATGAAAAATCTGAGAGTGAAATTAAGAAAACACTCCCATTTACCATTGCAACAAAAAAAATAAAATATCTAGGAATAAACCTACCTAAGGAGACAAAAGACTTGTATGCAGAAAACTATAAGACACTGATGAAAGAAATTAAAGATGGTACAAATAGGTGGAGAAATATACCATGTTCTTGGATTGGAAGAATCAACATTGTGAAAATGACTCTACTACCCAAAACAATCTACAGATTCAATGCTATCCCTATCAAATTACCACTGGCATTTTTTACAGAACTAGAACAAAGAATTTCACAATTTGTATGGAAACACAAAAGACCCCGAATAGCCAAAGCAATCTTGAGAACGAAAAATGGAGCTGGAGGAATCAGGCTCCCTGACTTCAGACTCTACTACAAGGTTACAGTAATCAAGACAGTATGGTACTGGCACAAAAACAGAAATATAGATCAATGGAACAGGATAGAAAGCCCAGAGATAAACCCACACACATTTGGTCACCTTATCTTTGCTAAAGGAGGGAAGGATATACAGTGGAGAAAAGACAGCCTCTTCAATAAGTGGTGCTGGGAAAACTGGACAGCTACCTGTAGAAGTATGAAATTAGAACACTCCCTAACACCACACACAAAAATAAACTCAAAATGGGTTAAAGACCTAAATGTAAGGCCAGACACTATCAAACTCTTAGAGGAACACATAAGCAGAACACACTATGACATAAATCACAGCAAGATCCTTTTTGAACCATCTCCTAGAGAAATGGAAATAAAAACAAAAATAAACAAATGGGACCTAATGAAACTTAAAAGCTTTTGCACAGCAAAGGATACCATAAACAAGACCAAAAGACAACCCTCAGAATGGGAGAAAATATTTGCAAATGAAGCAACTGCCAAAGGTTTAATCTCCAAAATTTATAAGCAACTCATGCAGCTCAATAACAAAAAAACAAACAACCCAATCCAAAAATTGGCCAAAGAACTAAATAGACATTTCTCCAAAGAAGATATACAGATTGCTAACAAACACATGAAAGAATGCTCTACATCATTAATCATTAGAGAAATGCAAATCAAAACTACAATGAGATATCATCTCACACCGGTCAGACTGGGCATCATCAAAAACTCTAGAAACAATAAATGCTGGAGAGGGTGTGGAGAAAAGGGAACCCTCTTGCACTGATGGTGGGAATGTAAATTGATACAGCCACTGTGGAGAACAGTATGGAGGTTCCTTAAAAAACTACAAATAGAACTACCATATGACCCAGCAATCCCACTACTGGGCATATACCCTGAGAAAACCATAATTCTAAAAGACTCATGTACCAAAATGTTCATTGCAGCTCTATTTACAATAGCCAGGACATGGAAGCAACCTAAGTGTCCATCAACAGATGAATGGATAAAGAAGATGTGGCACATATATACAATGGAATATTACTCAGCCATAAAAAGAAATGAAACTGAGTTATTTATAATGAGGTGGATGGACCTGGGGTCTGTCATACAGAGTGAAGTAAGTCAGAAGGATAAAAACAAATACCATATGCTAACACATATATATGGACTCTAAGGAAAAAAAAAATGTCATGAAGAGATTAGTGGTAGGACGGGAATAAAACACAGACTTACTAGAGCATGGACTTGAGGATATGGGGAGGGGGAAGGGTAAGCTGTGACGAAGTGAGAGAGTGGCAGGGACATATATACACTACCAAATGTAAATTAGATAGCTAGTGGGAAGCTGCCACATAGCACAGGGAGATCACCTCTGTGCTTTGTGACCACCTAGAGGGGTGGGATAGGGAGGGTTGGAGAGAGGGTGATGGAAGAGGGAAGAGATATGGGAACATATGTATATGTATAACTGATTCACTTTGTTGTAAAGGAAAAACTAACACACTATTGTAAAACAGTTATACTCCAATAAAGATGTTTAAAATAAATAAATAAAAAATAAATAAGTTTCCTGGCTTTACAATTGTGAGATGAGCAATATCCTATTAACTTGGAGTTTAGAATTGTTTGTCAATTAACAAGTTCTACAAGATAATTTTATACCCTGCCCCAACTATCTTTATGGCCAGAGTAATTCTCAGCCTTGGTGGACAGCCAGGAAGTAGGTCAAGGGCTCAGTGGTGTTATTCACCCAGCAGAGAAACATATTCTTCCTCTTCTCCCACCAAGGACACTGGCTTCTTCTACAGCCTCAGAAATCACCAACTTGTGCTGATATTGGTTATGTCAAATGTGCATTCCTTAGTGAAGACACACAAAGGACTGATTTTCTTATAACAATTTTAAATATTGTAATATGCTAGCAAGAATTATGCAAACAGTCTTTATAGATTTTTGTATTAACAAGAAATCTTTTTTTAAAAAAAAGGAAACAGAAGTCAACTGCATCAATTAAATCTTAAAAGGGAGCATTCAGTGTGTTAATTGTTTCTACCCCCAAAAAAACTGTGTGCATGAATTTAAAAACCAAATACCTCAAGGCACGCGGAAAGATCTCAGGTCCTATTATGAGAGAAATAAAATAAGAGGAAGATGAATATACACTCATTTCATGAAAATTATATAAGGTAGAAAATGCAAAACATGAATTATGAGGTGAGCTTCCTTCATTCTATTTCTACAGATAATTAATGTTGAACCACAAAGAAAGGGAATGACAACTTCCCCCATTCTCTCTCTCAACCCTAAATCTCTTTAATATTTTCATGTTCGCTGGTGTAATTATCCTTTAATATCATGAAATTAATTTTTTCTATTTCAGATAATTTACTCACAATAAATTTTCTGAATGATACTATTTTGAGAAAGAAAATGTCCTTATTGACTTGTTGAAATGATCAAACTCTCATTTGCCAACAGACTTGTAAAAATTATCATTTAACTTATAAGGAAAAAGGAAAATCTCATAGTAGACAACCCACAGGAAATGTCCTAAAGGTAGTGCTTAAATACAGTACTGGAAGTCAAAGTGGAACCCTCCAAGTAATCTTACATATCATAAAACGAGAGTCTTTCTGAATGAGACTTCATTATAGATGCTAGATTTTTGTAGGAGCAAAAACGAAGGTAAATTTATCCAATTCATCCTCTTTTTAGGGAAAACGCTCCCTCATCCTAAGAAAAGAACACCTAGGCACTAACACAACATTGCAAATCAACTATATACTTCAATAAAAAAATAATTAATTAATTAAAAAACTAGAACACCAAGGCAAAGGTAGAAATATCTCATTAGCCCAAAGAATGGTCCCTCTTCTGCAATAAATTAAGAAGAAATGACACATTTAAGTGTTCAGTTTTTTCTAAAACTTTTGATTAAGTTTTCATTTTTTTCCAAACAATCCATTATGTAAAATTTAGAAAACAGGAAATGAATACATTTACCACCTCAACTTTCTCTGCTTCAGGAAGTGATGAGTTTCCAGATATGAGAGAATGGATGTTAAATAATCTGAAAAGTTGAGTTTCCACCTCCCCAACTTCTACATCCTCCTGAAAAACTTAGCTCTTTATTTTTATAATTTTCTCATTGTTGCTGATGGGGACGATATGTCCTTTGTCTTTTCTGAACTAAATAACTTAGACAAGTGGCTCGATAAGAGGCCCTCAGGATCATTCTTTACTCATCAGATGAGGAAATTATGAAATAGGGAAGTGAAATGATTTTGTTTAGATTGCTGAGCTCAATGGTAGAGAGTGGCAACTAAACTTTTAAATTTGTTCTAAAAAAAATCCCTAGAAGGAAGAAATTCTTGCAGTGAGAATGTCAGTATGAATATGAGGATGTATTTCTTGAGTAAATGATTTAAAGTTGACCTACATGACGAGAGACACCATTTGTGAATGCACTGGGTCATAAAATTAGGAGTTGGTGATATTTTCACTATTGTAAAAAACTGTTATACAGACGTAGTCTGGGAAACCCCAAATATTGTACCAATTATTCATCAGGCATTTCATTTTGACAAAAGTGAACAATATTCTAATATGGATCATCTCAGAACATTGGTTTGATCACCAAAGTAATTTTTTTAGTACAGATAGATAGATAACAGTATTTACATTACCAGAATGGACATTAAATTTCTCATGTACAATTTGTATATAAAAAATTAACAGCTAGTTTACATCATCTAACTCTGTTTTTATTTCATTTGGACTTAAAATTGGTGTTACCTTAGAATCACCCAGAGTTTGGGGGAAAAAAAATCCATATACCCAAGCCGTACCTCAACCCAGCTGAGTCAGGATCTCCAGAACATGAGGAATCAAATGATTCTGAATCTATCCAAAGTTGAGGAACTACAGCAGTTGTGCAAACTATTGACTAGGATGGTATAACTTGCGTGCATTGCGGGAGTTGGAAAATAAATGTGCGTTTTTGGTTTTTTGGTTTTTGTTTTAGAAAACAAGCAAAACTTCCTTTCACTTTTTTTCCAGTAACATATTAATATACAGTGTTTTGGAAATTGAATGTCAAACATCTTGGTGTTTTAAAACGTAGAAAATGGTAGTCAATGTAAAAGAATGCTTTTTATTTCAATTTGAGTAGGGCATACTCAGAATTTAAACCTAAAACTTCCCGTTCACCATTAAATTTAAAAAAAAAAAAAAAAGAACAGTAAGACATAAAGTCGATTTAGTCAGACAAAACAGGAACTCTCGCTGTTATGTGAGTAGCTAAGAGGATGTGGGCCTCACATACCAGTTCGGGATCCCCAGGAAAAAGCACGTTTATAGCACATAATTATCATTGCAGCACTGTAGTACTTGGTGACACATATGACATTACCAGAAAGAATTTACTAAAATTCTGAGTCAGAAATTTAAGCCACAGATATGTACTTGACAATAATATTTTGGTTTTGTATGTGGGGCTATAAAAAGAGTGCATGGATTATGCTCTAAATGTTGAATTAACATGAATTTGTGTCAAAAAAACGTTTTCAAATTTGGATTGAATTCGAAAAAAGTATGCCCTAGTGGAGAAAGAAAATTCATGCTTTAATGTTATGAAAACTGAGTGGATGAGAGAAAATGATTTGACATGCTAAATAACATGGAATGCCCACCTCTAAGAGCACAGGAATTTAGAAGTGGGGAAAGTAGCCTTTGAAATGGCTAATGTAGAAGCAATTTTTTTTAATCACATTAATTCACTTTAGGATAATAGGCAGATCACGCCTTGTCTGACTTATCCACAGACTTGTTACTGGATAGGTAGGAGAGGACTCTCTTGCCGCTCTTTCAAATATGTGGGTCTTAATTGAATACTGAACACATTCCCCAAGTTACTCTGGTTTATAAATGACCTGAATGTTACCTCCACCTGCCTCAGGTTGGGCTCCAGGGAAACGGTCTGTGAGACCCAGAGGGGCATGTGGAAATTTACTCGGGAAGCTTTCAGAAAAAGGGAGGAGGGCAGGCTTGGCAGGAGACACTGAGGACACGGCAGCTTTAACGGAGACCTTGGACAATCCCACCAGGAGCTATGTAGCTTCAGCGGGCCTTCGGAGTGTCCCAAACTGAGGCAAGGGCGTCTGGCTTAGTATGCCCCCCAGTCACCAGTCGTGGCCCCAACCCGCCCCGAGGAGAGAGTGTAACTGGAGGTGAGGCAGCTCCTTGGGGCTGAGCGGAAAGACTGGGTTGTGAGAAACCAGGAGCTGATACACCGAGGAGCACATTAGCCCTAAGGGTGGCTCTGAGTCCATGATATCTCGATAAGGCTGAAGAAAGAAGTAGGGAAAGAAAGAAAGTGTGGGAGAGAAAGGAAGAAAGGAAGGAAGGAAGGAAGGAGGAAGGAGGGAGGGAGGGAAGGAAGGGAGGGAGGGAGGGAAGGAAGGAGGGAGGGAGGGAGGTAAGGAAGGAGGAAGGAAGGAAGGAAGGAAGGAGGAAGGAGGGAGGGAGGGAAGGAAGGAAGGGAGGGAGGGAAGGAGGGAGGGAGGGAGGGAGGTAAGGAAGGAGGAAGGAAGGAAGGAAGGAAAGAGGAAGGAGGGAGGGAGGGAAGGAAGGAAGGAAGGAAGGAAAGAGGAAGGAGGGAGGGAAGGAAGGAGGAAGGAAGGAAGGAAGGAAAGAGGAAGGAGGGAGGGAAGGGAGGGAGGGAGGGAGGGAAGGAAGGAGGAAGGAAGGAAGGAAGGAAAGAGGAAGGAGGGAGGGAGGGAAGGAAGGAGGAAGGAAGGAAGGAAGGAAAGAGGAAGGAGGGAGGGAGGGAAGGAAGGAAGGGAGGGAGGGAGGGAGGGAAGGAAGGAGGAAGGAAGGAAGGAAGGAAAGAGGAAGGAGGGAGGGAGGGAAGGAAGGAAGGAAGGAAAGAGGAAGGAGGGAGGGAGGGAAGGAAGGAAGGGAGGGAGGGAGGGAGGGAGGGAGGGAGGGAAGGAGGAAGGAAGGAAGGAAGGAAAGAGGAAGGAGGGAGGGAGGGAAGGAAGGAAGGAAGGAAGGAAAGAGGAAGGAGGGAGGGAGGGAGGGAAGGAAGGAAGGAAGGAAGGAAGGAAGGAAGGAAGGAAGGAAGGAAGGAAGGAAGGGAGGGATCTGGGCAGAGCACGACTGTACGACTGGACTCCCTACAAGCCCCCCGACACTACTTCTTCTCGGAGGGAGTCAGAGTATGTCTGCCTCCCGGGAAGAGCCCCGGGGCACTTAGATGAAAGGGGCTCAGCCCAGGCCCAGCAGCGCCCTCCGCCACCACCCACTCTGAACGTCCCTCATGCTGGGCTGGCGATGCAGCTTGTCCTGCTTGGAGGGGTGACCCACGTCCTGACTACCGGTGAGTCTGAGCCCCTCCTCAGGCCATGGAGGCTCTGTTGTCCATTTTCCCCTAAAGTGGACATGAAACACCCCGGGAGGCCCCGGGGGATCCCCTGGCGGCAAGCATCCTCCACACACCGTTGCGTCACGGTGGGCCAGCGTTCTGCTGATAACGCAGTTCAATAGCCGACGCCTGCAGGATCGTCCACTTCCTTGGCTGCTGGTCCTTCGGCACAAGGAGCCTAGAGCTCAGGCAGCACGTTTTGCTTGCAGTTGAGTGAGACTCGCCCAGTGCGGGCAGGATCTGTGTGCACACAGAGCCCCGGGGCCGCAGGAAGCGGATGATGGGTCACCCAAAGTAATGATACCTTCCCGCTCCCACTCCTGCTTCCTGGCTGCACGCGCTCTACTTCTGGGGGCACAGCGTCGTGTCCGTGTCCATCTTCTCCGAGTCTCACCTCACACCTGGCGACAGGTGCCCCCTCAACAGACCGTCTCGGTTCTCCATCAGGACAGTAAGGGACGGGCGGTGAAGGATGCGGTAGGTTCCTGTTTCTGCTGTACTTCCTTTGCCCTAAAGTCGGTTCCTTGGCATAACGCGATGTGTCGGGGGATCTTGTGTCGGCAGATCAAAGAATCTACAAGCCCTCCAGTACGTCCACTGGCTGAGACCCTGTGTGCAAAGCGAGCAAACTCACGCTCAGAAGAGGTGCCAACGCGGCCCTCCAGGTGGGAGGGCCCGGTGCAGGCTGCAGCAGCGGCCGGCCGGGCTCGGGAGGTTCGGCCCGGGGGCTGAGCGCTGGCCCCTACAGCCGGCAGCAGCAGTGCCCCGAGGAGACTCGGCGAGTGGCCTCCGGGCTCCCGGGCTCCATTCCCACCTCCCTGACGCCTCTGCAGCCCTTCTGCCGGCACCACAGTGGCCACTGACACAGGCTAACGGGCCGGGTCGTTCAGTCTACTTGTGTGTTTAATGTCTTTTCGACGGTGGCTGCTTTCCAGGGGGCGTTTAGTCTGCTGCCGGCACAGGCGTCAGGACACGAACTTCTTGCCGCCTAAGCACCCCTGAAGATCCACGCCCGTGCCTTTTCCCCAGACCTCCTGCGCCACATGTCCCAACCTTCCCTGTTCAGGCCCCTGCTGGATCGCAGCAGCGCGCACGAGGCTGTGGCTGTCCTTACGCTGTTGCGCGTGTCTGTCCGCGTGCGGCCGAGGACTGAGGGCCAGCTCTCCGAAGCCCCCGGTGGCAGGGCTCCCCCTCACCGTGCTGCTCGGGGCCACCCTGGCAGAGGCTGCAGCGCGCAGCAGGTCCTCTGGGCTGTCACCGATGGGCTGAGCGCGCTGACGCAGGAACCGAGCCAGCCTCTTCCTCCTCATCAGGCGGTCGCAAGGGATCGCAGACGCCACAGGAAGCCAGAGGGGGGAGGTGGCAGATGGGACGGGAAGGGGGCCGCACCACCTGCTGGTACCGCTCCCTTGTGCCAGCTGGTCCCTCCTGTGCCTGGGGCTTGTGGCATCGCTTCCTTCTTACACTGGATCCCCGCTGGGCCCAGCCTCGTCTTGCTCAAGAGGAAGGTCTTTGACCACGTGACGCTGGTCACTTGATGTTCCATGGTCGGGTCTCTACAAGGGACCACTGACGTTCCAGTTGCTGCTTTCTGACTGAGGTATCATTCGTTGCTGCCGCCGAGGCCTGCTGCAGACCTCTTTCCTTGCGGGGGCCCTGAGGAAAGCTGGCAGCTTTTCACATAACCGGTATAGTTGTTAGAAGAGGATTTCCAAAGGTAGATTATGTTGTATCTAGAACCCGAAAGAAACTGACCTAGAGTTGTATTTCTTCGTGGTGGGAGGTGAGCTATGCCGGAGTTTGTCCGTCACTTTGGAAAGGATGTCCTGAATTCCCCAGGCCACTAAGCTCCCTACACACTTGCTTGATGTGGTAGCCCCTGGACCTTCACGGGGTTTGTCTCCCACCCGATGGGGTTCACGTGTCTCAACACAATGCACACACTTTGTGCTCAACTGGTCCTGTTGGCTTGTGGTCTTTAATACAGGAGACCAATGTGACACCACAGGATGTCAAGCCCAGGTCCCCTTTGACTGTACTGTCACAGACAGTAGAAGATGTAACATAGACCTAGAGCAACACAGTAAACGTCTGTCCTAAGTAAGGTGCAACAATTCCTATCCTCTTGTGCAATACGGATGGAGAGGAAGGCATTCCTCAGGTCAAAGGCAGCCTAGATGAGGGAAGAATGTTTGTTAATCTGTACCAGCAAAGGTATCACATCCAGCATAACAACTGCAACGAAGGCTCCTATTTGATTCAGCTTGTGGAATTCCACTGTCTTCCATCATATTTCTGTAAAGACAAGACTGGTTAACTTAATGGGAATATGATGGAGACCCCCTTGGGTTCTGTGGGCAGGACACTCCTCCCTGCTGGTCACTCCTAAGACGCAGGATGGATTTGCTGTGTGGGGAAGAAGGGGGCAGTTTCAGGGCTTCTACTTCCCGCTACGGTAGCCCTTACATCAAAGATCAAGAACCAGCCGAGGCTTCGGTCAACTACCAAGGAAGCCCACTGTTGCAGGACCTGGGCCAAGATTCCGTTTATTTCCTGGCCTCCACCTGCCTCAATGCTCCCAGGGGGATCTCGCTGGCACTGGGCATCTCTAGCTAATGATATTAATCTAGGCCCTTGGGGAAGGGTCTCTGAATGCCTGAGCATCTCTGTCTTCCCAGCGCACCCTCATGTGAGTTAATGTTCATAGTACACTTCAGGGAAGGACTGGGGAATTACTACCAAATACCCTGGGTGCAGTGACGCAGGGTCCTTCCTCCTGGGAATCTGGCTTCTCCTTCAGCGAGGGCCCCCAGGTGTGAGGACTGGCTCAGGTCCAGGCACTTGGTGAGGAATCATGACTTTCTATTGGGGCACCACCTTCAGTCTCCTGCTGACCCATCCTTTATTTGGCGAAGAAATAGAGTTTATTACATTTTCAGAAAAGATAACCATTTGACAAAAGTTAGTAACCCATGATTTGTTTAGACATCAAATTGTACCAGTTTGCAAGACTTAATCTTTCAATCTCCCATTTTTCATTAAGAATAAGAACATTTTTTTTCATCAGGCAGAGTTCCCTGTGCCTATACAGTAGGTTCTCATTAGTTATTTATTTTATACATAGTAGCATATCCATCCTTGATTTTTTTCACTGTATAAAATCAGAAGTACCCTTGTTGACTGTCTTTCCCTCTTGCTTCTAGAAGTACCATCCCCATAGCCGTCTGAAGTTTGAGCCCCATTGGCTGTTCCTGCAACCTCACCACCATTGTGACCAGTGCACACACCTTGCACCATCGTCTGGCCTTTACAGTAGTTTGGAATCGTATAATCAGCATCGCTGGAAAGGAGCCGGTTCTGTGACAGCACATCCTACTATTGGCCCAGCCGAGGACAGACATCACTGAACTTCCCAGTGAGCTGATGTCACTCTGCAGCAGATGTATTTGTTTAAAAATGTGTCCAAGAAAGCCTGGTCCCAATGATATTTCTAGTTTGGAGCAGAATAATACCCTTTGGAGAAAAAAAAATATTGCTCAGTATCTGAGAGCTCACAGCTGCATTATCTCTTCCAACCTCAATTATGTGAAACACAGGTATGTGTCCACTGCTGAGACTGCTACATAATTTCAGGGGGAATCATTTCCTCCCACTGAAAGGTTTTTGTTTTGTTTTGTTTTGATGTGGACCATCTCTAAAGTTTTTATTGAATTTGCTACAACATTGCTTCTGGTTCTTTTTGTTTGTTTGTTTGGTTGGTTGGTTGGTTTTTTTGGCCGCAAGGCATGTGAGATCTTAGCTCCCTGGCCAGTGGTCGAACCAGCAGCCCCTGCATTGGAAGGTGAAGTCTTAACCACTGGGCCACCAGGGAAGTCCCACCACCGAAATTTTTTAAGTTCTCAGGTGCACTGGAAAGTTAGTAAAACCTGGTGGAATCTGCATTAAGGCAAGAAATGTGATTTTATGATGAAAGCTGAGATAGTCCTGAAATGAATACACATATGCAAAGAACAATAACGATATCAAGCATCACAGATTGTGGATGAAATCAAACGTGGCATTTTTCTTGGGCAATGCAATTAGGGCATCACGGAAAGTAGAAACTTATGAGGTCATTTAGGTCATTTTTTTTTTTTACCATGGAAACCACTATTAGATTATTCCAGGTGGGCTATAATCCCTAGTGTTTTCCCAAATTTCAAGTGCACACCACCAGCACTATAGTGGATTGTATGATGAAGGCCACAGAACACCGAAGTTTCATCTTGGAATGCAGGGGCCTGAAATTAATCAGGTAGCAACAAGCTAAGCCGCTTCTATTACAGAGTTGCTTTATATTAATTCCAAATTACTCTGGTGGAAATATGGGTAGAAAAAAATATTAGAAACCTCTTTGATAAATATTTTCTTTTAGAATCATATTTGCTTATTTTTCATTCAGAATTTTTAGGAAAGTGAAGAATATTAGAGCTAGGCAGATAATCTAATAAACTTCATCTTACACGTGAAAAATCTGGGGCACTAAGGTCTGCCTTAAATCAGATGTGTCTCATGCTAAAGATTCATTATTCCCAATGAGATATGCAATTTCAAGTTTTCTTTCTCAAAAAGATGTGAAATCGACATTCTGACAAGTAAGATGGTAAATGACTTTATTACACTTACCATGTTTTTAATGATTTCTCAGACATCCCAAGAAACCATGTCACAATTTTCTTAAAATTTCAGAATTTAATTCAATGTCAGCCTAATTAAGGAGCTCTTACACCTAAGTTAAGAGTGAGGAAAATGGGGTCCTATGTTTTAGAAACTATATTTTTAGAAAATAATGGTTCCCTGATAAAAACATAAGATCAAATATTAAAGGACAAAATATTAGAATTTTACTAAATATATAGCCTCATTACATTTCAGTCTTCTATTCCCTTATAACTGTGAATAACTTTCAATTATCAAAGATAAAGTAAGATAACTCCTTTTGGTTTTAGAAAATATAATGTGTTATATTAGCCTATGTTCTGAAATATGCTTTTAAAATACACTTGGTATCAATTTACCTCAAAATTTACTTGTCTGGAATATTTCAGAATACATAGCCCTTGAACTGGTTTTTAAAGTTTCTCAATAACAAAAGAGTATAAGAGCCCACTAACCTAATTTCATGTACTCTGTACTACAGATTTGGAATTCTTCTGTAAATTACACGACAAAAATTCACAACGATACTTTCAAATGAAAGAATAGAAACTCTACCAAACAAAAGAAGAGAAAGTAAATCTCCAGTTGTCATCTTCAAGGGATTTAAAACGAGATTGATTTTCTTAATTTTACAGTTCAACCCCACTTTAGATTCACATTTGATCAGAATTCTTTTGATAACTCAGTAGCTACAGAATCCTAGGGCGAGAAACACAAGCTACTCATTGCCCCTATTTTAGCCAGAAGCATTAGGAACCCAAGCAAGACCATTCTCTTAAAAACATCAGTCAGAGTGTGTGTTTTTTCTGGCTTCTCTAATAAAAGTGATTCCGAAACCAGAAGCCTCAGGTGGTGACATGTTGAAAAACAGAAACAATTGTCCAAGTCCTGATAACTCATTTTTAAATGTGAAAGTAAATACTCACTACATGCTAACAAATTCACACAGGAAACTAAATCCTAAAGACAAAACCTGGTTCCAAAAACTCTCAAACAGGGTTTCCCTGGTGGCGCAGTGGTTAAGAATCTGCCTGCCAATGCAGGGGACACAGGTTCGAGCCCTGGTCCGGGAAGATCCCACATACCATGGAGCAACTAAGCCCCTGAGCCACAACTACTGAGCCTGCGCTCTAGAGCCTATGAGCCACAACTACTGAGCCCACACGCCACAACTACTGAAGCCCGCGCACCTAGAGCCCGTGCTCCGCAACAAGAGAAGCCACCGCAATGAGAAGCCCGTGCACCGCAACGATGAGTAGCCCCCGCTCGCCGCAACTAGAGAAAGCCTGTGCTCAGGCTTTCAACGAAGACCCAACACAGCCAAAAACAAATAAATAAATATATTTATTAAAAACAAAAACAAACAAACAAACCCCTAAAACTAGTAGATCAGAAAATGGACTCATGGCTTCAAGCATTAGCAGCAAACCCATTCTTTGGAAGCGATGATCTGTGAAATGGGTGGCAGGGAACAGGGTGAAAGATAGAAACCACAGCTCCATGTACCATGACAGCTGAAGCGGACCTGAGGGAAACATGATCCTCAGGACTGAAAGCTGCGTTAACTTCTTTCTTCAACACTCACTTTGCTTCTTTAATAATACTAATTTTTAAATTTTTATTTTATATTGAAATATAATTGTTTTACAATGTCGTGTTAATTTCAGGTGTACAGCACAGTGAACCAGTTATATATACATGTATCTATGTTCTTTTTTAGATTCTTTTCCCATAAAGGTTATTATAGAGTACTGAGTAGCATTCCCTGCGCTTTAGAGTAGGATAGAGTAGGTGCTTGTTGTTTATCTGCCTTATATACAGTAGTGTGTATAGGTCAATCCCAATCTCCTAATTTATCCCTCCCTAATAATATTAATTTTTTAAAGGTGATCTCCTGGGAATCATTATTCATGAGATAATCGCTCCTGTGCTGTTTGCCGAGTCTCCTTTCCCACAGAAAGCCAAGAACGTAAGCAAGGTAGAGAAGAGATTGGAGAGACTGGAGTGTGTCCTGGGACAGCGA